>NW_003852400.1:38328407-38372818 GCF_000181295.1 Otolemur garnettii | reverse complement strand
AAAAAAAAAAAAAAAAAAAAAGTGCTTTGAAGGCACTGGCATCAGTGCATAGCTTCCCTATGGGAGTACCTGGAAGGCGACTGTGGGGATATACAGCAATGACATACGCAGCACTTTTTTTCTAGGACGAGTTCAGGAACTTAATTGTCCAACCTTGTATATCACTAAATAATATGAACAGACTAAAGATATGATCAATCTTATCATATCAAAGATATGATCAATCTTTGAGCACGGCCGGGGCTGTGTTTGAACCCGCCACCTCCAGCATATAGGGCCAGCACCCTACCCTTTTGAGCCACAGGTGCTGCCCCAAAGTCCATATTTCAATGGCAACTTCTTCAAATTAATAATTATTTTTTAGCCTGGCTCGGTGGCGCATGCCAGTAATCCCAGCATTTAGGAGGCCACAGCAGGTGGATTGCCTGAGCTCACAGATAAATCCCAAATTCAGAGTTAATGTCTTTGCCATATTCCTTCTGGAATAATGTTTGTCATAAATAAAAACATCTAGGAGATACCACAGATTCATAGATTTAAGTCAAGTTGGTCATCAGTCGACACAACTATTTGAGAGCCAGATATAGCAGCATGGTTTTGGAATAGACAATTATATACTGAACTATTTTAACTTGTAGAGAAAGGACAGATTTAAGTGTCTGAGGTTAGTAAAAAACCTTTACTCCTCTTTTCCTTCCACAATCTATAGCGAGGGAGGAAGACGCCCACTGTGAAATGGGGATGAAGGGGTAGGGAGAGAAGCTAGAGATTGAGAGAGAAGAAGAAGAAAGGGGAAGGAGGAAGAAGAAAGGAGAGAACCTCTGAGAAGGTTTAAAATGAGTCCAGACCTTTCATAATCGCTTATCTATTTCATCAAAAGGCACATAAGGATGACAGCTCAAATCCCCATGTTATGAATGTGTGTCACATCACAGCTCTGGGACTTTGTAATCACCAAGGCAGACTATGGCTCTGGATTTCGAATCAGCACAATTGTAAAGTTGATGAAATGTGGAAAAGGACATTGTTCTTTATTTACATGTATATGATTACCAAAGGGAGACCATTAAAAGATACTGCCTGGGCTCCTTTCGTCTTTGAGCACGGCACACATTTTTTAAGTTATAGTGATAGCTTCAATAGTTAATGATCGTGTTCTAGAACAAGTAAGTGCAGCCATATTGGGGGACTGAAATGAAGAAAAAGGAAACAAATGTGTAAAGGATTACATGCCTCATAAAGCTCAGAGTAAATTTTCACCTTGCTGTTGATGTGTATGCAACCCATGCTCAGGTGGGTAGAAGGAGAAGTGGGGAAACGATCTTAGCTTACATGGAAGACGGGAAGGCTGTTCATTGTTTAAAACTACCTGTTAACTTATCCGCAGACACAGCTCTGCACCGTAAATTCTAGAATGTGGTCAGTGTCAGTTCCAGCTGGACCTGGATGGAGGAAACCATCCACACCAGGCGTCATTGAGGATGGCTGTGAAAGCTGGCGTGGTGAGGGCACTGAGGCAAACGGACACCACAGTAAGCACTGGGCACCTGCCTTCTCCAGCTCTGTGAAAACATCCGCCATCTTACACGTGGGCGGACACACAGAGATGAGAAAGGCTGTCCTTAGACACTTAGCTCCAAAGCTTGCTGCCAGGCTAAAGTGCTGCCCTCCTGTATCAATGGAGAATTTCCAAGTCTACGCTAGAGAAGAGGCTGTGGTCACTCCAGAGGCACTGGTCACAGCCTCCGTGCGACAGGCAGATGCCACAGCCAGCAGCTGCTGACCCACGCTGATAATTTGAGACCGAGCAGCTGGTGACATGCTCTCTCCACATGGCAGCTGCCTCTAGCAAGCCAGTGCATGTCTGGGCCAAAGATGATGTTCTTGGGCATTTGCCTAGATGTTGAGAGCACCCACTGGCTTGGTGGGCACCAGTTGCACCCCTCTCTATACGAGGCAAGGAGAGCTCACATCTATGTGATGCCTGCCTTCTGCAGTCAGGGGGAGGCTAGCTAATAATGTTTATATCGCTTTATCAAACTCACTTAACACATCAGCAAGCTTAGATAGTAGTAACTAGGCAGGGGGCCCAGCAGGCTTCCCCAATGGCCTTTTAATTGAGAGACACATTTTAGGCCCATCCCATTTTATATGTCTGCAGCATGACACCCCAAATTAGTTAGGCACACTAGCCTAACGAAGGGCCACCACCCCTTCTGTCACACAAATTATGTCTGACAGAATCTGTAGAGACCAGCTCTCTCCCTGTGCGAGAACCTGGCTGGCCAGGCCCACAGGGAACTCAGAGGAAGACCTCATGAGGACACTGGAGACACGGGTGACACGAGGGCAGGAGATGCAATGTGCCCTCGGAGGAAATGAAAAGCCCTAAAGCCCAAAGCATTTCCCTTCATTTTTTCCATGAGGTTCCCTTGAGGTTACGCAGCTGGACATTCTCAGAGCGGGGGGCAGGCTGGCTTACTAGGAACTATTCCTTCCACCTCAGACAGAGTCAGATCCGGTCATGATGGCAGCTCAACGCTCCTCACGCCCAGGCGTGTGCTATATTCTCAGATCTTAACCTCTTAAAAGGCAAGAAGGTGAGAAAACATGGGAATCTTGTTCCTGCCACTTATTTCACTCCTTTTAAGGATAGTTCTCCTTTATATGTGAAATCAGCCTGAAGTAATTGAGCTTTGACAAGCAACAGAGGAAGGGATGGATTTTGAAATTAACGGACAGCATATACCTTGAGAAGAAATAAGTAATAAACACTTTAGTATAAGCCACGTAGTTTTCTGGTTGGGGCACACTCGAGGTATTTTTATGAATGTAACATGGTTTATTGATAAACCAGTGAGTTGTTTCAAAGTAGTGTTTTCTATCATATTAAAGGAAGTCTACACTAAAAATACTAATAGCAGTAGCATCAAATACGACCTGTAGCCATCACCCACTATGTATTTCATCCACACTTTACAGAAGAGAAAATTGAGGCAGAGCACTGTCGAACAACCTGCTTAGGCTGGGGGATCTTGGAGGTGTAGCTACTTACAGAATATACACAATACAGTTAAGTTGAAACTACTTCAAATACACCAAAGGAACCATTCAAAAAAAGAAGAAAACAGTTTTGAAAGGGGAGGAAATATTTTCTTATAGTCATTGAAGCAGAAAGCACAATAGCACATTCACAGACTGATGACAACTTATAGAAAGAGCAAGTATATAAAGAAATATGAAAAACTATTCACAATAGGTAGTATAATAGACTAAACTTATTTTACTTCTTTTTCCACAATTTCTGGATTTTTATATATATATATGTACATATATTTTGCAATTAACCACAACCTGTTAAATACATAAACTGTAAGCCCAGACTCGCCCAAGGTGACTGCTGATGCCAGAGAATTTCAGCTCACTCTAGATCAGTAGTTCCCAATCTTCCTAATGCTGAAGCCTTTTAAGACAGTTCCTGTGGGTCTTGACCCACAGGTTGAGAACTGCTGGTGAATTTTTATGATCTTTTATTTTATAACCAATAAAGTGATAAATTCTTCTTCCTTTATCTTAAAAAAAAAAGACCCTAGTCTTTATGTTTATTTTGGGAGTCATGAGTTAAGACAACACACATAGAAAAAAAGCATAGGTTATCAAATATGAACAATATTTATTTAAAACACAAAGTCACTGCCTTCAGAATGTTCTAATCTAAGGAAGGATAAGTCAAGCTCATCATAGAGCTGGTACAACATCCTTAGACTATACACACACACACACACACACACACACACACATGTATATAGTTGCTTATATAGTTGTTTTTTCAGACCTTTCTTCTTCCCCATTTAAACAATACCACTTTGTCAGGAAATTAAACAAGGAAAATGGTTTGAGGTTGACTGTAAACTCTGAATATTTGAATTCTAATTTGTTCATAAATTCCGGGAAAAAAAATCTGCCCTCCTGGTATAATACTCTCAAAGCAAATGGAATCCATCAGGCATGAAAAACTAATCTCTGACCTTTAATGGTAATTTTACCTATTGAAAAAAGTTTCAAACACTCTGTTGTAGAAAGGAAATAGACTTTTGCTCAGAGTCTGGAGACTCTGGCTCAGCTGACAGTAATTTTCCATTGATGGGGAGAAAAATCATGGAAATTACATAGCTATGGTTGGCTTTGGACTGGTCCTCTATAAACTATAGCCATAATTCAGTGCTTTATTCCTTTGTGTGGCTGAAATCTCAACAAAGTCTCCATAAGAAGTTGTTACCAATATCTTCTAGGTTACCTAAAATCACTATATGACAGGCAGTTGATTCACCAACTATATATTTTATGTACTTTCGCTGCTTATTTAACCCGAGCAGTTAAAATTCTACTGGGAAAAGCAATAAAGTACTCTGTTCTAAAATTGTTTCTACACATACTGCAATAAGAGGTTTTCAATGACTTTAAAATTTCCATATCAGGCAAAGTTTTAGAAATGTATTTTTCCAAACGCAGGTGGGAGGATACCTTCTAAACCCTGAGTCAGTTCTATAGGAACCAAGAGAAACACCAAAAAGAAATAAAATAAAACTCTTCACACCATCTCTAAGGCAATGAAACAAAACTCCCTCCAAGGGTTGGTGGAGGAGCCAGCCAGTCCACATTCACAAATGGTGGGATAGTTCTCTTCACACTCCCAGCCATACCTTTCGGAGTCTCTCGGACCCACCTTGCACTCTTTGTTTTCCAGAGTCCCCTAAGATCCAGGCATCAACTTCCCAAAGTGTGTGTGTCCATGCGGCAGGCAAACACACTTATTAACAGTGAGGTACTGATAAGGTGAGGAAAATGCTAACCCAACAGGCTAAATGAATTGATAAAGTAAAGCACTTAGAATAGTACCTGGTACTTGGTCTGGAAATAGGCTATATATAATATCAAAAAGGACTTTTTCTGTATGTTAAAATATAAACCATAATCTATGTTTCCAGACTTTATATTCATCCCAAACTGGAAGTATAAGCTATTATTTGTGAGAAAACTGACTAAAAGAAGACAGGATGAAATACTGTTAATCATAAAAACTTACTGAATTGTAACTTAGAAGCTTTTACCTATAATTATACTCCTTTGATATAATTCACTATCCACATTTTATCTCCAGCAACCTGTAAAGAAAACCTTTAAGTTTCAAGATTGCTAAACATCTCTAAAATTCAAAAATCATTTTATGAACAGAGCACAGGGAGACATGACGGATCTGTGAAACAAAAAAAGTTGGTCCTATGACAGAATTGATAGACCTCTTGCTTAGGTTAACCAGGAATAAAAGAGAAAGGACCCAAATAAGCTCAGTCAGAATTGAAAAAGGAGATATTACAACAGATGCCACAGAAAGACAAAATAGCATCTGTGAATACTGTGAAAATCTCCATGCACCCAAACTCAAAAACTTAGAGGAAATGGATAAATTCCTGGAAACACATGAACTCCAAAGATGCAGTCAGGAAGAAACAGAACACCTGAACAGCCCAAAAATGAGCAAAGAGATTGAAGCTATAATGAAAAAGCTTCCAACAACAATAAAAAGCCCCAGACCAGATGGATTCACAGCCAAATTTTACTAGACCTACGAAGAGTTATGAAAATCAAAAAGTCATGGGTATAAAAATCTGATTAAGAAAGAATAATTTATTAATAATTACTGGCATGTTAAAATAGTAAAATTAGAACACTCATATTTCCCTTTCCAATCTCCCTCCCTTCCTCCTCTTTTCTCCCTGTTTAATTTATTATTCACCAAAAACATACCACTCAATTAAGCAACAATTACTTATTGCAGGCTTTTGTTGTTTTTTCATTAAAACAAACCAACTAAGTAATCTGTTTTTCAACAGATAAATTTGTTTGTTGAAAGTAAAATAAACATATTCAATTTCCAAAGTCTATTGCTCAAAGGACGACCCCTCCCGGGGTTAAGTGCAGGAAAACACTTAACTCAGGGATGGAACACAGGGTCCAGTGACATTCATATTAAACTTGACCTGACTCTGTCTGTACTTTGCTCAGTCTCAGTTCATTACTGGCCTGTTGAGCTTTCATGTACTCTAGTTTCCCTTCTTCTCTGGGTGCCCTCAGGGTTTTTCACATTACATCTGCCATGTTACCTAGCCCATGTCTTCTCCCTGGCTCGCCAGGAGCACACTTCCAGAAACTGGCCTTGATCAGGACTTCTTCCTGTGACTTGGCAATGATGAATCTTCCCATCTATTTCACTATTTGGAAAAAATATTTTATGCTCATGGTTGTGATCAAATGTTCCAAGCACAATTCCTATGACAGCGAGTAACTGAGGGTTTCAGTAGAATTTAATGTGCAAAGGATTAAACATGAATATGAAGCATCCAGGATCCTGCTCCTCTTGTCTTTGTATTCTCAAAGTTCTTTTCCCTTGTCTCTCAGATATCTCCTTAAGTATTGAGAAGAGTCTAGAATGGGAAAATAGTCATAAAAGAGAATCAAGGATTTTGTTCTAAAGTCTCTATGGGACAGTGCAGAAAGGAACCTTAGGAATGAACTATGCATGGAAAGGCACCCCTTTCCCTCACTGAAGGTGCTTTCCTGAAGCCACACATAAAATGAGAAAAATTGGGAAGTATAGAGAAGCAGGAGGGTGCTCTCCCAGTCATTATATGACCATGCCACCAGACATCTTTTAAAAGACAACCTTCTAAAAGCAGAGTATACACACACGGCCTACTCAAGCCATGGGACTATTTGGGCTTGCAAACTTTCAGATTGATTAAACACAATCTAAGTCACATATTTTTGATTCAGGAATTTTACAAATGGCTAGAATCCCTTGCTTATTGACAATCAGTTAGTGATTTAGAAATAACCTAGTTTGAGGATATCTTCAAGTCTCACGTTTGCAACTTAGTGGTGATATGAAAATTATGATAAGAAAATTGTGTCACTTCCATAGAACACATATATTCTCAGGGTTAACTAAGACACACTATTGGTACAGTAATCAGCCAATGCCTTAGTTTGGTTTTCAAAATGATGCAGAATTTTTCAAAGCTCAAAAAGTACATATTAGGGAAAATAGAGCAATCATATTTTATTGCTTTAGTTTTTGTCACTCACTCAACCTTTACCTACCCTATGGGAATGGACTGATAATGGTGATACTGTTGCATGAGACCAAAGGCAACTAATCATGCTCAGGAAATGGCCCTGGAGTAGCTCACTGCTTCTGACCAACCAGTCTAATGAGCAGTTCATGGGGCATGCCATCCCTTTGGAAAGAACAATTATAGAGCAGAAAAAAAAAGAAGTCACTCAAATTAAGATTGATCTCCTGAGTCTGTCGAACAGCCCACTGGGCACTCAATAGTTGGGAACTTTAGAGTTCCAATAGCTTTATGGCTAGTGAGTCAAATCCAATCTCTCTCTCCTTATGTCACATATTAAATTATTGTTTAGTAACTATTCACTCTTCTTCTCTTCCTTATACTCTCCTCCCTCAAGGATATTTGGCTTGGTTGGTCACATTATATCTTTTGATCAACTGAATGTGGGCGCAAATGATGCTGCTTTTCTAAACTGAGGACTTTCATAGTACCAAGTATTTCCACTTGTCATGCTTGGTGTTGTCAGTTGTGCTGATAAGAACATGCCCTGGAAAACTGGGCAAGAAGAAGTATGAGCAACAAGCATGAAGACAGCCTGTAGCCTGAGCAATACTTTCTTGACTCACCAGCAGACCTATAAGAAAGGAACAAATGCTTACAAGTACTGGTATTACTGTATGTTCCTGATGTTTTGTGGTTGCTTGTTATGTAGCATTACTCTGGCAATAACTGACAAATACACCTTGCAATAAAAGATCAACATAGATATGTGTAGTTGATTTTTCCTCTTGGGATACCAAGGTTTTTGACTGGTTCAACTAGTCCATAACATTTCTATTTTATACTACCCATTCAAGCCTACCTTAACAACCCAGACTCTCATTCCTTAATCAGGTGTCCTCAAACTACAGCCCACGGGCCACATGCAGCCCTCCAAGGACATTTATCCAGCCCGTCGTGTGTTTTTGCCACTGCTGCCTATCCTGCTAAGTCCAACCCTCCAACAGTCTGAGGGACAGTGAACTGGCCCCCTGTTTAAAAAGTTTGAAGACCCCTGCTAAATCTTCCTCATGTAGAGTATGGTGACCCCCTCCCTACAAGACCCATCTGTCTAATCTTTACATGTAAGATTCCACTAAAATTTCAATCTTTCATGAGGAATGTTAGATTCTCTTACTACTTCCCACCCAGGGAGAAGCACTTTCTTCCCTAAACACTTTCCTCCCTCTCATGTTTTATTGATCACCTTCTGCAACAGATTATAGCACTCTCAGTATTGTCCTATATTACCTACTGGTTAAAATATCCCTTAACATATCCTTAACATATAAAAGTGCTTAAGGACAGAATCTCTCTCTCGAATTTTGGACAGAATAGGCCCTTATTAGGTACAATTCTAAGTAATCTTTTTCCCTTATAAACCTATTTCTCCTTGGACATCCTAACTCAATAAAAATCATCACCATCTTCCTAGTGGCCCAAGACAGAAATCTGAGTGCTTATCGATCTCTATTTCTTTTTTTTTTCTATTATAACCTCAGAGCTCTACGTTAAATCTTTTTTTTTTTCTTTTTTCTTTTTTTTTTTTTATTGAACAGTAACTATGTACATTAATGCACTTCTAGGGTACAGTGTGGGGTTTTCACATGCAATCTGAAATACTTCCATCAACTGGTCAACACAGCCTCGATCTCTATTTCTTTCATCTCCTATTAACCAGACCCTGTTTAATCAAAACTCCTAAATATCAGTCAAATTTATTCACCTCTGCCCGACCCCACTGACATGATCTTAAAGCTCTTCACCATTTTTTCTTGGATTATTGCAACTGATTCTCATGTCTTCTACATACCTCTGGTCTTCATGCAATACAATTTTCCCCAGCAGCCAAAGATTTCTTTTTTTTTTTTTTTTTGAAGTGCATGTTTAATTATGTCATTTGCTGCTTAAAAATCTTTCACTGATTCCCCACTGCAACAGAATGAAGTGCAGGTTTCCATACGGTGTACCAGGCCTTTCTCAAGCCACAGTTTATTCTCAAGCCTCTTTCTGACCAATTCCCCAATTTGGGCTCCATGCCTCAGGCAAATTAATTTTTGTACATATCCTGAAGCTTACTCCACTGTCTCTTATTCCTAGTCATTTGTCTGTTATACTCTGTCTACCTGCTTGATACCCTCTCTCTCCTCCCACTACCCTTTCTTCAGTTAACTCCTCTTGCTCTTTATAATCTCAGGTCACATAACTCTCTCTTCAAAAGTCCACTCTGATACTCTCCTTCCTTGCTCTGGCCTGCCTCACGAGATGTCCTTCTTGTGTTTCTGCAGCATCTTGCCTTATATCCTTCCCTGGAGCACTTATTACACTGTAATTTCTGATCTACTTATAGCTGACTCTGCAGGCGCCCTAACCGAGGGCCATTCCTCCCTGCCAGATGGTTAGTGTAACTCAAGTATCCGCATACCTTTGAAGCCAGGTACTCACAGAGAGGTGGGCCTCACCCCAGTCCCCAGGAGGGACACACTGTCTCAGCTAATCAAGGAGGTACTGTCTCTGTGGGAGTGATTACTTAAGATACTGGCCCATGAAGCACTTTTGGCCAATGAGACATTGAAGGGAGATCAGCCAGGTAAAGTCCATCTGGGACAGATTTTTCCCCTGTCTCATACAAAGACATTAAAAAAAGAAGATCCTTCTGTCTCCATTGGTCATTGTTATCTGCAGAATTGTAGCAGACATCCTAAGCATGAGAATAAGCCAGAAAAATCACCAGCACTTGAGGATGGCCAAACAGAAAGACAGAAAAGACTCAGGCCTTGGCTCATGTCACTGCGTTCCTTATGTTTTAAGGCAGTTGAGTTACAATTTTCTGTGACAGCTGCAAGTTCTAACTGACATGTGCCTATCATCCTCACCACACTGAGTTAGTAAGAATTCATGCTTGCAGGTAGAACCAGGGAGGACTAAATATTTATGGAAAACATCTTAGCAGCCTGCATGGCCTTAGGGTAACTGGCATGGAAAACTATTAATGAGGTATCATACAGAGAATCAGAATTAGCTTTCTAGGAAAAGGCTATAAAAGTCCTCTGATTTTTTTCTCTGGGCCTGAGAATAAAATGAAACTATAATAGACTTTTGAAAAGTTAGGTCTAAAATGATCACAGGGATCCTGCTGTACCAAATGCAGAAGCTTCTAGAAGTGTGACCTAATTTATTTTCTTCTCTACTCTGCCTCTTGCCTTTCCATTTCCCATCTCAGCTCTGCTTTTACTTCAAAAGTTCAGTAACTTAAAAGGGGGGAAAATCCACCAACTCCAAGAAAAGGTCAAGGTGATATCCAAACCCAGTTACATTATGCTTTAATGGATTTGAACATTGAACAATGCAGGAGTATCTTTGCCTCTGCAGGATATTTTATTACAAATAGACATTTGAAAAGTTGCTTGAAAGAGAAATTATCTTCCTTCCATCACTTTTATGCTTTTAATATTAAATGCATGGCAAAGGGGCACCATGACCCGTCTATTAAATAGCAGGACTTTTCTGTTTTTCAATAAGAGAACTGACTTTTCCGTTTCATAAGGAAACTTAAGACAATGACAGGTAATATGGATAAACAAGATGATTGTTTGAGCATATTTTGTTTAAAAATGAATGGACAGTTTAGTTCCTATCATGCCACATATGGAGCCCCTGCTACATTGAAAGACATTTACTTGTAACGTTAAAAAATTTGTATAAGGTGGAAATTATGTTTTCCTTGATAGTTTGGTAGAAGGAACTACCCTTCTGAGCCCAGGTAGAACCCTCTGAGCCCGAGATTTTGATGATTTTCTTATTCACTTATTTGGGATATGTCTAAAATCATGACCATTGACTCAATTTGTCTAACAGCTATAGGTCTACTCTAGTTTCTTTTAATATCACGTTGAGTCATTTTTTGAATTTGTCTACTTTTGCATAAAATAAAACATTTAAAAGAAGCAATAATAGAGATGCTGCAGCTTTAAAAATCCATTATCATTCCCCTCCTCTTTCACGATTCTAGGGCCATACTGACTTTAGGGTAGTCTCAAGACCCAAGTAACTATTAAATACCTGAAATGTGGCTAGTCCAAATCCAGATGTGTCAAAAAATATAATAGATACTCTGGATTTTGAAAATTTAATATAAAAAATAGCTGGCTAACAATTTCATATTAACTTATTGCAATTATAAAGTTTTTGATTTACTCAGACTAAGTTCAATAAAATATATTCATAAAATTAATTTCACTTATTTTGATTTTTTTTTTTGGCCGGGCTTGGCCAGGTTTTTTTAAACCTGCCCCCTCCAGCATAGCCCAGTGCCCTACCCTTTTGAGCCACCGGTGCCACCCCAATTTCACTTATTTTTTAACTTTTAAAAATGTGGTCACTAATTAAAATTTAAAATTGTGTATGGGATGTGCATTATAGTTCCACTGGGTAGCACTGTCCTAAAGCATTCGTCAGCTCTTCTCACACTATGCCCCGGGCTGCAGTTACTGACATATATGTAGTCTCTGAAGCACCTATGATGATGGAAAAAGCATACCCTAAATAGCTGCACGGTACTGGACGGGCATATCATATTTGGGGGTCTCCATTGCTTTATCTTTAAAATAAAGGAACCACTTGAGATGATCCCAGAACTCCTTTCCTATTCTCACATATTTAAGCACTTTATCATTTCTTCAGTAGATCCCAAGTCCAGGGAATACAGCTCATGTGACAGCTCATCTCAGTTGAATAAATATTTCTGGAGCATTATCATGGGCCAGATCCTGTGATGACGTAACGTGGCATGGAAACATCTTTCAATTTATTTAGCTTTATTCCTTATTCTTGACAACTCTGAGAACTATCTATACAATGAATGCATGCATCAATATTCTGCTCCGTCTTACATATCTATTTTTTGTCTTATGTATTTAATGCAGAATGGAAAAAAGAAAAAATTCTCACACACACATACCCCCAAACTGGCTATAAATGAAATACTGAAAAATAAAAATAAAAATTGAGTTGTGGTTCTTTAGCAAAAACTCAAGTGGCTACACAACTAAATATTGGCTGCATCTGGCAGCTAAAAATGCTTTCCTCCTTCTGAAAATGGAAAATGCATTGTGATTCTAAGGAAAGAGGAGTCCACTGTTAGCCTCTTTGTCCTCTTGGAGGCTTGCCTACGGCAATAATTAGCAACAGAACTTAGGGGACCCAGGCAAGGAAGAGGAGGATGAGCAAGTGCAATGGAGCTACCTTAAGAAAACAACAGCGCCAAGCAAGAGAGCACGTGAAACCTGTCCCGGGAAAGCAGGTGGATTAGGGAGGCCAAAATACGGGAAACTGAACACCAGGAAACGGGAACCCAGCGGTATGCGCTTATGGAACGAAGTCTCCTGTTAACGTAACACATTCTCACCCTCTACTTCAGTGAAGACTTCTAAAATTATTCTAAATGTTTCTTAAAAATGCTTCTCCAATTCTGTTTGGGTTCTTAAAGTTCATTTCAGTTTTTCTTTCCAAGGTATAGAGAAAGAAATAAAGAAAAGAGTCTGATCCATTAGAAAGAGTGTAGCGCCAGCTCAATTTATAATCACCAAAATGTGGAAACAGCCTAAGTGCCCACCAACCCAGGAATGGATTAACAAGCTGTGATAGATGTATACCATGGAATACTATTCAGCCATTTAAAAGGATGGAGACTTTACATCTTTTGTATTAACCTAGATGGAAGTGGAACACATTATTCTTAGTAAAGCATCACAAGAATGGAGAAGCAAGAGTCCCATGTATTCAGTTCTGATATGAGGACAATTAATAACCTAGTACATGATGGGGGGTGGAGGAAGGGGAGAACAGAGAGATGGAAGGGGAGGAAGGTGGGAGAAGGGAACAACAGAGAGAGGGAAGAAGAGGGGTCATGGTGTGTGACATACCTCTTGGGGGTAGGACACAATTATAAGAGGGAACTTTACCTAACAAATGCTATCATTGTAACCTGGTTCTTTGTAGCCTCTATGAATTCCCAACAATGAAAAAAAAAAAAAAAGAGTACAGCACCAAGAGGCAGAAACTTAATTTTTGGTTTCAAAGCTGCTACAACTTGTGATATGAAATTAACACAACACGTGATTTAATGTTTTCTGGTCTTTTTTTTTTCCTTTGAAAAATGAGGATAACAATATTGTACTGGTTGATAAGGGGATCAAATGAGATAATGGTAAGGAAATCATTTACAAAATATAAATGTTCTATGAATGTATTTTATACGTAATTATCAGAGACGTCACTAAAATCTAGTAATATTATGTGTAGTCTCAGATCCAAAAGTGAAGACTAAGGAAAAAAAAAAAAAACAGAACAAAAATTACGTCTGTTATTAGAAATAGCACAATATGCATAAAGTATTGTTTAAAAACAGACAATAAAAGTAAATTATATAGACTCTAAAGACAGACTAGCAGGATTTGAAGTCCAACAGCCACTCACTAGCTGTGCGATTTGGGGCCTATCACTTTACCTTGATATGCCTCAGTTTTCATATCTGTAAAATGGGTATCATAATACCACATCCCTTGTGTTTGTTGTGAGGATTAAAGGACTTAATATATATAAAACATAGAATGGCACTGGCAAACATTGGGTAGTACATAAATGTAGCTGTTATTTGGGATTGGAGAGTGCATTCTACAATGCTTTAATGTACCAGTGGTTCTCCACCTTCCTCATGCCTCCTAATGCCGTGACCCTTTAATACAGTTCCTCATGTTGTGGTGACCCTCAACCATAAAATTATTTTTGTTGCTACTTCATAACTGTAATTTTGCTACTGTTATGAATTGTAATGTAAATATCTCATATGCAGGATGTATTTTCATTGTTATAAAGGGGTTGCGACCCACAGGTTGAGAACCGCTGCTCTAGGCTAACTTCCTAGCTAGGATTTGTTTTATCTTGCTTGAAGACTAGCATGAACTTCCCACATACACATCAGATGTCAGAAGTCTCTCAAGTGTGTGCTGGGAAAACAAAGAAAAGTAACTTTAGGACGTAACTCTCAAAACGATAGCCCAGACGGGCTACAATTTTCAAAAGGCTAAAAGAGAAGGCGAAACAAAATCACACTCCCATGGGCCTTGGTACCTGTGTGGCTCTTTTTTGTTTTTATATTTTCATCAGGTACTGAAACAATGACAGAAAATGTTGTATATTTGCACTGTGTTTTTAAAAATCACTTTCATATCCATTACCTTATTAGAAGTTCAGGGTCATTAACAATAGACAATGAACTTACTTTCACCCTCACATATCTCTTTAAGGAATCAAGTCAATTGAATACTTGTACTTGAGAAAAAAGGTGGGCTCTTGCCAAATATTTTCTGGCAGCTCACAGCCTACGCTTTTCATCTGAGCCAACTGCAGGCCTGGAATGGTCCAGAGCTGAGATTCTTCTGCTCACCTATGTTATAATTTGACTTCTACCCCTGGTTGTGGTGGGCCACGTGACTTCCACATGCAACTGTTGGTGGCAGGTAGATCCCTGACTGTACCTCCCTTGCAGGGGGGAAGTCCAGGTTGGATGTTTGTCCAGGGAGTCTGAGCGTGTGGGGCAGAGGAGACTGACCGTTGGGAGCTTCCTCCAGGATTTTCCCATAGGCTCCGCCCAATTGCATCATTTCATTGTTGGATTCAAAAGTGATTTTCCATGAGACAATATGTATTGGCAAGGAAAGTCTCTGACTGTTTCTTCTCTAACCTGACCAACTATTACTCAGCATTATTAATACGGAGCCTCTAAATCAGGCAAATAAAGCGCAAATGGGAATTCTATGTGAATGTTTTTATGGAACATCTGCTAAGAACTCCCCCTTACCCCCTGCCCCCGCAACCTACAGGAAAAAACATAGACATACAACTTTTAATGAGGCTGTAACTAGAATGTTTGCTATAGGAAGAAACTGTTCTCAGAATTATATTGTCTGATCAAGCTGGTCTTTTGTCTAAATACTTATTGAAATCCTTAAATATGTTATGACAAGGGAATATGTTAAATGCACATTAATCTGTAGTATGCTGGTCAGGATGCTTTAGGTATGAAGATGTATAAAACTGAACACATCTGTATTCACCCGAGGATAAAATAAGATAACGTTTACATTTATTTCTTGACTTTGGGTTCTTTTATTTTGTTCCTTTCTCCTGGAATTCACACTTAAACTGTAGGGCTTACAAAGGATGTAAAAAACCTGAAGGCAGCCTATCTTTGTCTACTTATTTGACAGCTAGATCAGGGCTAGAAACATAGGAGGTATTCAGAAATCCTCACAGAATAAATGAGTATCTGAGAAGTTTGGGTCTCTCCTCACTTCACGAACATTTTTCCAAGACATTAAGGGAAACTGATAAATGTTAGCAACAGCAAAAATGTTTTCTTTTGTAGGAACGTTAACACTAAATTATAATTGTGCAAAGTTGAAGAGTAATCTACAAATTCATTATAGAGCATTATTAAATGACTCAAAGTCATTCTATAAATAAATAATGCCATAATTTTCAAAGATTGTTGCTATCATATGTAAGCCCTCAGGATGAAAACTTGGAGGCCCATTTTTAAAACATTCATCTCATTAATTAATGAACAATATACACAAAGCATGCAAGCACTTCAGCCAAGCATTACTTTTGGGAAATCAAAAAAGACATATTAGTAACAAAAGGTAAAAGTAGAGAGTGCAATCTTGATTTAGAAAACTCATCCAAAAGTCCTAATTTTCTGCAAAGGGTAGCATTTAAGCAAAATCTGGTACAGAAGGGAAAGAGACCACTGAAGCTAATTTTCCCCTGGTAAGGTAAATATGACCCTTTCACTATTGTGAGATGGTTTAGTCTCCAAACTGGCCCCAAGCAACCTGCTCTTGGTGGCCCACCTCCTTTTGCACCATTCTCTCCCGCAGAGGGAAGGGGGAGTCTTTGAATATTTTTCCACTCCCCACTGACACTATTCAAATTTGTTCTCTGACATGCAACACTCACATAAATTCAAACCACCTTTCCCTGAGGTATGTGCCTTTTTGGTCTCACTTCTGTATTAAAAAAAGAAAACAAAAAACAAACAAACAAAAAAACCACAACTATTTTTGTTTCCTTCTCTACAGAAAGTTTAAGCCTCAGATGTCAGGAGAACAGGTCAGGAAGATACAAGGTCTTCTCTGACACTGAAATTACTTATTCAGAGCCAGTCAACCAGTTTAGCTTTGTTATGGCAGCTACTTAAAGGCATTGCAGGCTCACCATCTCATCCATGCCTTTGCATCTGATCTGACACACATTTCTGACTTCTTGATGGGGCTTTATGCTGAAAACAATCACCTCTTCAACCACATCCATCATTTTTTTTCACCCAGCCCCTGCCCCCCCCAGATAGTGCTGTTCCCAGTCTTGAGAAGTCAATTATCACTGACCCTTCTGTCTCCTCCCCCTATTGTAGGAGTTGAGATCACGTGACTTTTCCAGAAGCTATTTTCACCTCCGTGAACTGAGCTTAAAATGAAAATACCACTCGCTCTTTGTGTTACTTCTTTAGGGCTCTCATAACAAAGCACCACAGAATGGGTGGTGCAAACAATAGAAACTTATTTTCTCATATCTGGAGACTAGGAGCCCAAGATCAAGGTGTCAGCAGGGTCAAGTTCTTCTGGAGGCTGCTCTTCTTGGTTTGTACGTGATCATCGTCTCCCTGTGTTTTCACAGGATCCTGTGTGTGCACATTTGAATTTCCTTGTCTTCTAAGAACACATTTGAAGTTCCTTCTCTTATAAGGACAGACATTAGGGTATAGGGCCCACCCTAATGACCTCATTTGATCTGAAACACCTCTTTAAAGGCTCTCTCTCTAAACACAGTCACATTCAGAGGTCCTAGATATAGGACTTCAACATAGGAATTGTGGTGGGACACAACTTCACCTGGTAACACTTACATTTTCCTTATGGCACATGCTCTCAATCCAGAATGCCATTTTATTTTTCCCAGAATCATTTTGATAATCTGTAGAAAACCTAGTCCATGGCCACAGACACATTCTTTCAAAAGAAAACAAGAAAAGAAAAGAAAAAGAAAAAGCCCCTCTCTTCAGAATCCAAAGTTGAGCTGCCCCACGTTAATTGCCTCACTCCCACATTCAAGGCCTTCTACAACTTGCATTTATGTGTTCAAGTTGCCTTCCCTACAATTCCAAAACATCGTACTCTGGATTATTCCATTTCCTACTTCTGTTGCTTCCACTTAGGATTTTTTTTTCTCTCCAGGAATAGCATTACCCTTCAATGCTCTAATCAAATGCTGGTTTACTTCACTGACACTTTTGTCAGCCTGATACACACCTTCCAAATAACTATGATTCCTGCTTCCTAGAGCTACCGCCCATGAACCTGACTCTCCTATTTCATTCACCTTCCTCTGCCAATTTCCTAGTTTGCTCAACTGTAAGTATCTCCTAACAGCAGGCTCATCACACCACGGATGTTGAATAAATTATTCATTGAGTTGATTAAGGCCACTCAATTTGACCTCAATGATTTGAGGGGTTAATATGATTAAATTATCCTAAACAATTATTATTTTTTTCTTGTTTTCATCATGTTAACATAACAGAAATAATGTTTTGATGACCACAAGCCAGTAATAATTATCTTGATTACTTTTCTTCCCCAAATAATGTACATGTTTCACTTTAAATAGATATAATGTGTAGGCACATATGTATTTCATACAAAATTTTGGTGACATTCATGAAAACTGAGAGAAACGTTATTAATTATCCACATTACAGGATGGAAAACTTTGGGGTTCCTTGTGAATGACTGGCTTGCTTAATGTATCATAAGGACTCGCTTCAAGTTACTTTTGAAGTCCATATTATATGCAATATACTATAATAACAATGCAGTATTAAAGGATATATGCAAATCTTTATGTCTGCAGGTCTTATTTATGTTAATCCAAAGCTGAAAAGTCTTTATTGCTGCTTATGTGAATAATATGTATGAAAATAAATTTCTAATTTATTTTCCTCTCTTTTTCACACTTCTCCAAGGATTATCCTGTACTTGACATGAAGATCTTAGTTCTTCCTCATCTCCCTGTCCTTGGGAAACTAACAAATTGACTGCAGGCTTTAATAGCTGTACATTAATATAAGTCAAATGTGACCAACAATTTGATTGGCAAGTCCTTTTCCCCATCTCCTTTATCCTTGCTGCCTTTATTACAGAGACTGGAAAGCCAAATATTAACTTTCTTGCCCTCTTTGAATTAGGGACAACTGTTCGGCATCGTTCTGGCCAAGGAGATGTATGCTGGAGTCTTCTGGGTGTTTGAGGGAGGGCGTTTGATCCCCTGAGGCCTTCCCTGTCTGTAACGCAGACATGATGTCTGGATGGCAGCAGCCATTTGACAAGATGAGGAACAGGACAAGAAAACTGTGGGGATGCTGGCTCTGTACAAATGGTGGTGCCATCACACAATGGCTGAAACACATCCAGCTGTCACCCACATAAAAGGAAGTCCCACTTGTTCAAGTATTACAAGTCCAGGTTTCAAAGGTACTTCATAAGCAAAATCCACAACTCCAGTTTTCTAGAAAGGCCAGAAAGAAGCAAAGAAGCACCACGAAGGGCACCTCCATTATCCTCTTTATATATAAAGGGTAGTATTTTTTGCCTTTAGGGATTATTATTAACTATTATCTTTATGAACCAAGAAGGGGGGTAGTTACATTTAAAATTAGATGGAAAAAAAGGGCCTCATGATCTGCTTTTCAAGAATGAAGAAGATATAGAATGGGGTAGCCTGTTCAGTTCTGTCTGCTTCCTTTTGACATTCCCTGTGCAGAACACTTCTTAACTGTGCTCCATAGTTGGCAAAAATCCCATTCACTTGCAACAGAAATCCAGGAAGCTTAGTGTAACTTTCTCCAGCTCATTATCAAAACAATTAAAATCAGCTGCTATAATACCACTCTTAGAGATTCAGATTTTGTAATTTACGTAGCCCCAGGCAAGATTCTTTTTTATGTAGAGCTTTTAATTCTAGTCTTGCCAAGTCCTAAAGAGTTCTAATTAAAGACTCCTCAGAGAGCCTTTCCTTGATCTGCTAAATACAAGATTCTTTAGTAAATAACCTGCTAGGGTTTTTTTCTGGTAGGGATAATTTATCTGTACTTTAAAGTCCTTAATTGTATTTTACACATATCCTGAAACCCCAGAACAGTAATCTCATTAGGTAAATACAAAATTATATGTAATATGCTATAATAAAAACAATGCAGTATTAAAAGATATTTGCAAATCTTTAAGCTTGCAGGTCGTGTTTATGTTAATCCAAAGCTGTAAATCTTTATTGCTGCTTATGTGAATAATATGTTCAATGCTAAATTAGAGGGCTCTCTTTGGTACAAAGTTGACTTGTACAGGAATCATCACATCCACGTGGTTCAAAATTTAATAGTATTCTTTCTTCCAAAGTCTGATAGCCTTTGCAAAATTGGCAACTTGTTGATAATACCAACTCTAAGGGAAGGTATTAGGAGGAAGAAGCTGGAGCGGAGTGTACTTTATTTAAAGCTAGTAGCTGCGTTTGCACTGTAAGCATACTAATTACCCTGTATTTGGCTCTTAATCATGGGTATGCACACTGGGACATCTTGGGATCACCATGGTTTTACTAAGGTTTGCTGGGAAAGCAGAACCCTGTCAATATGGGAATATGACTTTAAGCAGGGCTTCGCCTCACCTCCCCATTCCTGGGGAAAAAAAGTCTTATTTTATTCTATTAGTTAATTACATTCTATATCTATCTCTCATCAAAGAGATGAACCTATAAATCAGTCAGGATGATAGAAACCACCTCTTCTTGAACTGTTACTGGTAATATTTTTCCCTCCTCTCTCCCGAAACACACTCCCCTCTTCTTTTCACTTAACAATTCCTATTTATCCTTCATTTTTCATCATAGATATTATTTCCTCCTGGAAGCTTTCATTTCCTACTTTCGTATTAATTGGTTCTTTCCTTCATGGGACTTTTATTTCCCCCTCAACGCACTCGCAGGCTGACGTGTTTGTCTCCCCTGTTCCACTGCAAGGCTCCTGAGAGCAGAAACCACCGTGACCTCAGAGCTCAGCCCCGTTCTGGCACAGGTGCTCAGAGAACACCAGGAGTCAAGATCGCAGGCGCCTTCCTGTGCTCGGAGCCTGGGAACCAGCCTAGACGAGCAGCAGCAACAGGAGTTGTTAGACAGGAAAATGCCCATTTCACAGTGGAGACAGCTGTGGAGCCTGAGAAGTGCCCGGAATCCAAGAAAAGGGAAGATGACAAAAGAATTATATCTATTCCAGGGTCATGGCGGTGGCTATTAACATTTGCCACTGAAAATATATTTTTATCTCTATAGGGGGTCAATGCTTAGTCATTATAATGGATTTGAACTACACGACCTACATTCATCACTTTTCTCTGAGGACTAACTTAAAACAAAGAGAGGTACAAGTAAAAAGAACAATGAGTTATTATTATTATTAGTTTCAAATATGGAAAGCTTCATGAATTTGTGTGTCATCCTTACACAGGAGCCATGCTAATATTCTCTGTATTGTTCCAATTTTAGTGTATGTGCGGCTGAAACAAGCACTATTATTATTATTATTACTATTATTTAAAGATTCTGCAGTACTTTTTATGTGTCTCCATCTCAGGGATGAAAGAATTGCTTCTTTAGAAAACATCTTTCTATAGAAGGACAAGGAAACTCCCGCAGATGAAAACAAGCTAGATGGCAGCAGACTGCCTTTCCATGCCTCTACGAATGAATGGACGTGAGCTTACTATCAGTCAGTGGCAGTATTGGTATAAAAAATATAAGTGGTTTAAAAGACTCCAGAGATGCATTCCTAAGCCACTTCCAGCCATTGGGAATTTTCCCCATCTATGGAATTCTGAGAAAAATGTTCTAAACTAGATATCGATGAGTCTAATCAGATAATTCTTATTCATAAACCGAGAATAAAGAATAGACCAACTTCAGTGACACTGCTGAGAGAACAAATTGGCTCAAGAAATAGCAGTGGAAAAACAAAAACAAAAACAAAAACGCCCGCGAAGGCACTTCAAGGTAATCAATTTAGTTGTATCACTTTTTGCTGTGACTGAAGAAAGCTAATTCGATCTCTGAGAGTAGCATCTTGCTGTCTGGAATTGGTACTCAGAAGCTTCAAATAAACTATTCTAATGAACTTTAAGCTGTCCTTGACAGAAAGAAGGACACAGCCAGCTCTAAGCCATTAGGGAAGGTATAATTTCACAAGGCCAGACAGCCAGGGAAAGTGATCCTTAGATGGAAGATTTTGTAGAAAAATATGTGCATTTTCCTCTCCCTTATCTATCAGTAACTTCAACAGAGAGATTTTGGGATCATTCATTTTTATTTATGACCGTTATTATATCTTTGAAAATGTTCTTTGCCGTTGTTGTGAAAAGCAAGTATGGTTAATAAAAGTTTAGCTATGGTGCCAAGCGGCCCAGCCTACAAAGCCTGGCTTACTAGCTACTTCGTAGCTATATAACCTTCAGCAAGCTGCTTACCCATCCCACCTGTGTTTTCACCACTGATTCACTCTTCCTCTTAATAAAAAGGGGAGGGCAGTGATGACTGTTCACAGCGCAGAATTGTTATGAGGTGTTAACTAAATTACTACGGAAAATGCCTGCCACGAAGTCAGGTCAATTATGCAGACTTAAGAAATAAATCTAAATCTCATTTTTTCTTCTCTTTTCCGGCCTTCCCTTCTTCCCCTGTCTTCTCCATCTTCCAAAGACCAGTCTTTAGAAGACCACCCCCCAGCCTCTCAACCCCTGACGAAGTTCTGAGATCCGGCTGCCTGGTACAAGACCCAGCCCCAGTTGGGGAGTCAGTCTGTTTACTCCATACTCAGTTTATTTTAGACAGCAAATATTCCCGGGGAAAAAGTTAACTGTGTCTAATTGCTTATTTATAATTTCTTCAGGTTTTCCTTTTTTATAATTTGTGGTGAGCAGATTCTATGCAGGAGACTATAGAAAGAACAGAGGCTTTGATTTGAGAGGGAATGTGTGTGAGGGACAGAAGGAGGGGAGATGAAGGAAGAGAGGAAGGTCTCAGAACCCAAGCTCCTGCATTACTCACTCTATTAAACCAGCCTACTCTAAGTTTGCCCAGTTCTTGGGTAAAACAAACTTATTTCTTGTTAATTGTCAACTGGTAATTTTCATTGCTTTTAAAAACATTTTTAAAAACCATTTTTAAAGACATACGTACATATGAAAAGCATTTATAAATTCCCCTCTTTAAGAATGATTGTTGAAAATAGCAGTAGTCGTCAACATCTAACATTTTAGTGGTACTTACCACGTGACAGGCACTGTGGTAAGCACTTTACATGACTATCTTACCAAACACCCCAAAAAACCTTATGACTTTGGTAGTATTATTTTAATTTACAGAGGAGGACACGGAAGCAGAGGGCATATGCAGCTGGTAACTAGTAGAATCAGCTAATAAGCCATGAACTCATCTGTTGTGACTGTAGACTTCTACGCCTCTTTTGGGTGAGCAGCAGAACTCCATCGGAGCTGCCCAGGATTCTACTAGAACACACAGTATGATGACAGAAGGTCATTTTTCCCCACCAAAGTAAGCTGGGGAATTTTGAATGGGCAAGAGGACATTTTAAGAGTCCACATGGGGCATCAGTTTAGAGATAGCAATGGCATGGGAGTCTTCCCCATCTTGTGAATCCTCTTACCGACAGGTTTCACTCCCATCTGAGGCTTTAAGAAAACACATGAGTATAAATTGTTTCTCTTGGGTATTGTGAAGGATGTTGGAAAGAAGAGACTTGGGGAAGTTCATAGATTAAATAACAAAGAACCACTGGTTTCATATATGATGTTATGCAAATATCAACGATGGCCTCTCAAGAATTATTTAAGGTTCCATTAGTCTATGATCTCCCCGGAAATTTTGCTTCCCATCATAGTACTTTATATTTCTATATCATTCCACAAATAACATATCTTCTTTGATTCTCACAGTCAACATGGATGGTGATTAGGGAAGATCACAATAGTCCTGCTTTCTAGAGGAACATAAGGCTTTATAGGGCTCAGCAGAAGAATAACCCCAACGCAGCATCTAGGCCCCAATCTTGCCAATAATGACTTTCATCAATCCAAAAGTTCTTCTGCTATATACACTCTATGGTTTTCTTGGTGAAAACAGTCTTCTCAGTGAACTAAATTCTGCATAGGAAACTAAAGGCTCAGCAGCAAACATTCTAGTTTAGTGTATGTTAAGAATCATTTACATTTATATCTAAAGCTGCTGGGTATCTGAAGAGTGTTTGGCTAAGCAGTCCTGAGAGACTGAATGTCATTAGCTCCTGTTCCTAAATGCTTTCTGTGAGGAAGGCAGAGGATCGTATTTGAATTGAAGATAATTGAAGTATGGCAGATGTAAAAGGGGTGATTAGGCTGCTCCTCAGGAACTCCAGCTCAAGGATGCAATTGCCAAGTCCCCAAGGAAGAAGATAAGGGCAAAAATGCCTAATTTGAACAGAATGGCTAGATACAACTTTTTGTTTACTTATATTCTTACAAATTACTTACTGCTATGGCAACACTTCATGAAAGTCTGTTTTCATGGTCCTTAATGGTATTTTAGCATAATTTATAGGGAAAAAAATCCTCAGAAAATAAAAAAATAATGTGAATATAAGAAATATGTTATGAAAATATCTTATGAAATATATTATGAAACTTTTGTCTGTTATGTAACTAGTGCTAACTTTACAACCCTTTAGGTTTCTGATGGTGATAATATATTTATCTTACCATTGCTTTTCCAAATCCCAAGTCCTTTTTTATAGAAACGTAGCTTCAACTAGAAGGCAAGTCTTCCTTTTTATAGAATGCAAACAGAGCTCCAGACGGTGATAAGCCTCACTACAGGTTTCTTTGAATCCCTCTGGACCATACATTATGGATATAAGAATAACTAAGACATGTATCCAAGAACATATATTTTTAAATTCTAAATTTGGTTTGATTTTTCTGATTAAGCTAAAAATGAGCCATTTGAGCATCAAATTACATATTTTACTGAATATTTTACATTTTCTCAAGGTCATTTTCCCTAGTAATCAAAAATGGGAGATGATAGAAGGCAGTTAAATATATTTTGAGCATTTTCAAATAGTGTTCTTTTTTTTTTTGATTTTTTTTCAAATAGTGTTCTATAGGAGATTCGTTGCAGCATGTAAAAGGTGATAGATCATATGTAGATAACACGGGAAGGGAAGGATGTATTCTGTAGTAAGAGAAGTTTGAGGTAGAAATTCAACAAAGTTAGAACAGTTTTTCAGGAATTCTCAGGGCCTTTAACATGCAAATTAATGGACAAGGTTCAAGAAAGTCAGAGTATGCATCTCTCTTAAAAGTATTTAAACAAGAATCTAATGTACTCAATTCTAATATGAAGGCAGTAGATGATTGAATACAAGGTGTGGGGTAGGGGAATGAGGGAGTGGGGAGAGGGTAGGGTAGGGGATGGGGAGTCACGGTTTATGGCACACTTTTTGGGGATAGAACAGAATTATAAGAGGGACTTTACCTAACAAATGCAATTAGTATAACCTAATTCTTTGTACCCTCAATGAATCCCAAACAATAAAAAACAAAAGAAAGAAGAAACTATTTAAACACAGAGTAAGTATTTTGGAGAGCATGTGCAGGCATGTGGTGGGTCATATGGACTTGGAAGTCACACAGAACTGAATTGCTGTTATAGCTCAGAGAGCTATGTGACTCTGAGAGGGTGACGGAAACACTCTTTGCCTCAGTGTCTGAGCCTTGGTGTCTTGAACTTAAGAAAAGGTCATTCAATTCAAAAACATTGGGAAACCTGCATTATATTCTTTTTTTTTCTTTAATTAAATCATAGCTGCGTACATTAACACAGTCATGGGGTACAGTGTGCTGGTTTTATATAAAATTTGAAATATTTTCATCACACTGGTGATATTCAAATGCATCTTCATTAATCCTGTAAATCACTATTGTCACTCTTGAATCTACTTTTCCCTTAGAAAATTTAGTTGAAATAAAAAACCAGGGAGATTGAGGAAGTTGGCTAACCAGAGACGAGAGACACTAACTGCCAGATTGTCTCAGAAAGAAGGAAACGTTTTAGATGAAAAAGAAACAAATACAGATCAGGTATAATTCTGAGGGAAAGGTACCAGAACCTACAAGAGATTTCATAGGAAAAAGCTGCAGAGCAGAATAAGGAGCAAGACACTAGCAGAGGGCAACCTCTGCGAGGTTTGGGGTCTAGTGAAAAGGTAGGCAGAGTGGCCTCGTATCTCTCTGGCAGTCAGAAGGCTTCGGAGCTGCTGGAGAGCCTCTCTACCCTCACGAGCCCCCAAACTGCTGTCACCAGGGAATTGGGGGCTTCTTAAGGACAAAGCATCAGTCTGCCAGGCTGAGACACTTCCAGTCACCAAAGACCTGAGCAGAGACGGCAGGTGCCATATTGCTTTTCCAGCCACTGTGCACGTTTGTCCTTTCCATGGGGCTCCAGCCCTCATGTTGCATCTTCCTCATTCCTACCAGACATTTCCCAGCTCTGGCCCTGACCGCAGGAGCCATAGGGAACCAGTGAATCCCCAGTGGGTACTGCATGACCACAGAGCCTGAACATAACAGGTGGGCAGCCTTCCAGAGAAAGGGATAGTGATGTGCAGAGTGCTAGCTTTCCTCCATTTAGACTCTTTCCCTCTATTTCCCTTGCCCTGCCCATGGCTGTTGAGGGAGATGCTTGAGCTGGGGATCTCAGGAATGCTCTGTTGGAGCTTTCATAGAGAGTGGGGTTTAAACCTGTTATATTAAATACCTGCAGAGGACTAAGGGATGCTCGAACTGTGAACTCCCAGCTTACTGGCCATCGTGGTGGTACTTGCCCAGCTACTCTATCAGAGCAGGGCACACCTTGAAGCAGAAGGACATCAAACCTGTCTGAACTCCCCATATGCAACTTGGGAATAGAGAGCTTCTCCCTGGAACAATCAGGGACTGATCTTTGCAGTACTGCCAGGACATGATATCGTTGCTTTGGGAACAGATGGGAGATTTATGAACTAATCATAGAAGGTAAGTGAACCTTCAAAGGCAGAACTAATGAGAGCGCAATGCAGGTCCCAGCACAACACACTCACAGAGCCCTCTGCCCCCAGCAAGGAGGCCATGCCCTCAACCCAAAGCAGCATCCTGGACAGGGATACTCCCAGCCTGTGACACCACTGCTGGGAAGTTCAGTTAGTTTGAGCTCCTGCTTGCTGCTTCTGGCAGACAATGGAAGGAGACTGTATGCAGGGGAGGGAGCAAGGGGGAAAAACCTGCTTCTGACCCTCAGATTATGAATCTCAGATGGCCCCATCTCCACAAGCAGGCTTTCTGATGGTGTGAGCCCACTTCAGCTCCTCTCTGGTGGCTTTCCCCTGAAGGCTGGGAGCAGACCTTTCACCCTACCAAAACAGGTACCTTAATGAGCTTTTGTGGAGCTAGAGAGTAGGCTTACTCAACACAGCCCAGCCCAGCCTCACTCCCTTGCTGATCTCTGCTGTCCTGTAGAGTAAGGACAAGCCTGGAAGTTCCAGGGACCCACCTACTATCTAGGGCATTTGAGAGGCTAGAGGGGCTAGATGTAGCTAAAGGTACCCAAAGTACCACTACAGGTTGTTCCTTCTGACAAGCACTACCTATTGACAAGAAGGTCAATTTATACAGTCCTTTAGAGCATGAATTATACAGGGTGTGGCAGATTCTTGTCCACAAGCACCACCTACTCTCTCATAGATTAAACTGGGTGTGCCTATACTTCATTCTGTCAGGAAGACCACAGAATGGGGGCTGGGGAGAAGCATTTCAAAGACCTCCATCTTCCCTCCCCAAAGAGAGAAGGGAATCTGCCTGCACACACAGCTCACAACTTCTACAGCCTACAAACAACTAACAACTGAGAAAAACACCATACTATGACTGTCTATAACCAAGACGTCCATCCAGAACTGAGACCATAATCAAAGCACCCAAAAGCAAAGCCAAAGTTTCTTACACAACATATGCTACAGAGACTCCCTTATAAGTGAGGGGGTAAAAAAATCCTAATCTAAAAAAGAAAATCCAAAAATAAGCTGCTCAAATGAGAAAGAGAAATCCAGAAGTTTTAAAAAAAATTCAGAGCAAAAGGACACTCCCCAAAGTGAACACTGACTCTCTAGTAATGGATATTAATCAAATGAAAAATATTGGAATGACAGATAAAGAATTCCAAATATGGATTGTAAGGAAGTCAATAAAATCCAAGAGAAAATGGCAAACCAGGTCAAAGAAACCAGGAAAACAATTTAGGAAATGAATGAAAAATTCACTGAAGAGATCAATATATTAAAAATAATAGAACCTCTGGAAATGAAAAATTCATTTCGTGAAATGTAAAACAGTAGAACATTTTAAGAATAGATTAGAACAGGCAGAAGAAAATCTCAGAAGATAATTCTTTTGAATTAATTCGGTCAGTCAAAAATAAAGAACTGAGAATTAAGAGGAATGAACAAAGCCCATAACAAACATATATGGGATTACAGAATCACAGACATCCCTAAGGATGAAGAAGAAAACACATAAGGGCTGAAAAACCTATCTGATGGAAAAACTGAGAAAATTTTTTCAGGTCTTGCTAGAAATTTAGATATACAGGTACAATCAATCAATTCAATGAACATCTGGGATTCACTGAAAAGAGGCAACAACCAAGATACACGGTCATTAGACTGGCCAAAGTCAACACAAAGGAGGAAACATTGCAAGCTGTGGGGCAAAAACACGTTAATTTATAAGGGAAAACCCATGAGGCTAACTGCAGACTTTTCAATTGAGAATTTACAACCTTGAAGAGATTGGAGTTCCACCTTCAGACTTCTTAAATGGAAAAACTGACAGCCTAGAATTTTGTATTCTGCAAACTAAGCTTCATATATATAGGATAAATTAAGACTTTTCCAGACAAGCAAACACTGAGAGCATTTTTTGAGATCAGACCTGCTCTGTAGAAAATACTCAGAGCTGCATTATACATGGATCAGCACCATAGAAACTGACCAGATTAAAACCATCCAAAAGCTAAAGCTCAGAGCTAAAAAAAAAAAAAAAGAAAAGAAAAGAAAAAGGCAATAAGGCACTGCCCAACAGGATGAATAGAATAGCACACCAAATATCAATTCCATCAATCAATATGAATGGTCGGAATGGATCACTCAAGAGACACAAACTGGATGAAGTGATGAAAAAATACCACCCAAATATCTACCATCTTCAGGACACACATCTGATTCACTAGAACTTAGCCAGATTCAAGGTGAAGGTGTGGGAAAAAGTATTCCATGTCAATGGAAACCAAAAGAAAGCAGGTATAGCTATTTTCATGTCAGATAAAATTGACTTTAAATCCACAATGGTAAAGAAAGACAGATATGGCTATTATATAATGATAATAGGAGCAATTCCACAAGAATACATAACAAAAATGCTAATGGACCTAACACAGCAGTGCACCGAGAATCATAAAGCAAACAATACTAGATGTAAGGAAAGAGATAAACAGCAGCATCATAATTGGCAGGGACTTCAACACCCCACTGATAGACCTGGACAGATCATCCAAGCAGAAAATAAATAAAGAAATACTGGACTTAAACAGGACTCTGTAACAAACGCATCTAACAGACATTTATAAAATATTTTACCAAAACCTACTGAATATACATTCTTCTTATCAGTACATGAAATATTCTCTAAGATTGACTATATTGTAGGAAACAAACATGTCCAAATAAATTTAAAAATATAAAAATGATACCATTTATCTTCTCAGACCACAGTGGAACGAAACTAGAAATCAACTCTAAGAAAAATACTCTATTCTACACAGAGTCATGGAAATTAAGAAATATGCTGCTGAATAATTATTGGGTCAATAATGAAATCAACAATGGAAATTAAAAGATTCCTCAAACTGAACAATAAAGGGGACAAAAGTTACCAAAATGTATGGAATTCAGAAAAACCCATCTTAAGGGGAAAATTCACAGCCTGTGTCTATGTTAAAAAGACAAAAAGGTCTACGTTAAAAAGACAAAAAGATCACAAATTAAAAATCTAATGACATGTGTCAAAGAACTAGAGAGAAAAAGAAAGAGTAAACCAAACCCAAAGCCAGCAAAAGAAAAGAAATAACTAAGGTCTGTGAAGAACTAAAAGAAGTGAAAACCAAAACAACAACAACAAGAAAACTCCACAACCAATCAACAAAACAAAAAGTTAGTTCTTTGAAAAAATAAACAAAATTGATAGATTTCTTGGTAGATTAACCAGGAATGGAAAGAAAGGACCCAAATAAGCCAAATCAGAAATGAAAAAGAACATACTATAACTGATACCACAGAAATACAAAATAAAGTCTGTGAATCTATGAAAATCCATAAGCACATAAACTCAAAAAGTAGAGGAAATGGACAAATTCCTGGAAACACACAACCTCCTAAGACTCAATCAGGAAGAAACAGAACTAAATACACCAATAATGAGCAACACAATTGAAGCAGCAATTTAAAAAAAAAAAAAAGTCTTTCAATAACCACAACAGCAAAGCCCTGGACCAGATGGGATTCACAGCCAAATTTTAGCAGACCTATAAAGAAGAGCTGGTACCCATAATACAGATATTATTCCATAACATTGAGAAGGAGGGAATCCTCCCCAACTCATTCTACAAAGCTAGTATCACTTTCATACCCAATCCAGGAAAGGATACAACAAATAAAGGAAACTACAGACCAATATCCTTTGTAAATACAGATCCAAATTCCTCAATAAAAACCAGGAAACAAAATTCAAGAGCACATAAAAAAAAATCTACCATGACTAATTGGGCTCCATCTCAAGGATACAAGGATTGTTTGGTATCAAAGACACAATACCTTTCACAGTAACAACAAAGAAAATAAAATAACTAGAAATATATTAAACTAAGGAGGCAAAAGACCTCTATAGAGAGAACTATGAAAGACTGAGGAACAAAATGGCAGAGAGTATAAACAGATGAAAAAACATATCATGCTCATGGATCAGCAGAATAAATATTATTAAAATGGCTATACTAACCAAAGTGATTTACAGATTCAATGCTATCACCCTTAAAATACCAATGTCTTTTTTTGCAGATCTTGAAAAAATAATCATATATCATATGCATTATATGGAACCAGAATTGACCCCCAAAAGCCAATGTAACCTTACATAATAAGAACACATCAGGAGACATCACTATATCAGACTTCAAACTATACTACAAGACTATACTAACCAAACAGCATGGTACTGGCATAAAAACAGAGATGTATACCTATGGATCGGAACAAAGGACTCAGAGATAAAACCATCCTCATATTTGATCTGATCTTCAACAATGCAGACAAAAGCATTCACTCAGGAAAAAAATCTCTGTTCAATAAATGATGCAAGGAAAACTGGATAACCACATGTAAAAGACTGAAACAGGATCCACAGCTCTCAACTGTTCAAGTGCACTGCTTAATAAAATTAATTCATGATAAAAAAAAAGGACTTAAATCTAAGGCATGAAATTATACAAATTTTAGAAGAAAATGTGAGTCTCACTTTGTCATCTTGGTAGAGTGCTGTGGCTCACAGCAACCTCAAACTTTTGGGCTTAAGCAATTCTCTTGTCTCAGCCTCCCAGGTAGTTGGGACAGGCACCCACCACAACACCTAGCTATTTTTTAGAAATGGGGTCTCGCACTTGCTCAGGCTAGTCTCGAACCTGTGAGCTCAGGCAATCCATCTGCTTCTGCCTCCCAGAATGCTAGTATTACAGGTGTGAGCAACTATGCCCAGCCTAGAAAAACTTTTACACATAATTGACCTAGGGAATGAATTTATGAAAAAGACTGCCAAAACAATCCCAGCAACAAGAAAAATAAACAAAGGTGACCTGATCAAATTAGAAAGTTTCTGCATAGCTAAGGACACAATCAATAGAGTAAATAGACAAAATGGGAGAAAATATTTGCATGCTATCCATCCGATAAAGGGCTGACAACCAGAATCTACAAAGAACTTAAGGAAATCAGCAAAAAAGATCAAACAACTCCATTAAAAAGTGAGCAACAGACAAGAGCAGAAACTCTTCAAATGAAGATAGTCTGATAGCCAATAAACACATGCAAAAATGCTCAGTGTTGCTAATCATCAGGGAAATGCAAATCAAAACCACAATGAGATACCACCTAACTCCAGTGAGAATGGTTCTTATCAATAAGTCCCAAAACAACAGAAGGTGGCATGGATATGTAGAGAACGGAAGTTTTACACATTGTTGGTGAGAATGCAGGCTGGCATGACCTCTATGGAACATAGTATGGAGAGTCATCAAAGAACTAAAAGTAGACCTACCATTTGATCCAGCAAGCCCACTACTAGGGATATGCTCAAAGGAAAAAGTCATTTTATCAAAAAGACACCAGCACTTGAATGTTTATTATAGCACAATTCACAATTGCAAAGATGTGGATCAACTCAAGTGCCCATTCATGAGCAGGTTAACAAAATGTGGTATATGTGTACTATGGAATACTATCCAACCATAGAAAAGGATGAATTAAGGCTTCTGTAACAATTATGATGGAACTGGATCATTATCCTAACTGAAGTATCTAAAGAATGGAAAAATACACACCATGTGTACTTGCCATTAAACTGGAACAAACTGATGTGCACTTATGTACAGAGGGAAGTAAAACTCAGTGAAAATCAAGCAGGGGGGAGGGCAAGAGGGATGGGCAAAACCCCTACTTAACATGGGGTAGGCTTTTCCTGGCACCTATTTCCATTCAAGAGCACCAGATCCATTTACCTAAACTGATTCCAAAGAGTAGATAGAATTGCACTGACTTCCACTAGTTTCAAAGGGGTTTTTATTTCTGTATATGTTGAATACTTTTTATAAGTTAAGGAATGATCTGTTTTGAAGGCAAAATTATAACTCTTGAAATTAAAAAGGCAAAAATGTGAAGGAGCCAAAAGCATAACTAGGAACTAGTTACTAGAAATGAGATGTCCATTTTTCCTGGCAAAGGCATGTATGTATGTATGGCATAAATACCATCTATTTTCAAGGGTCATTCTTTTCTTTCCTTTTTCTTCTTCATTTTTTTTTAATGATGGACATTAGAGGAAAGCAGAATATCAGTCTCATTTCATAAGTAAGTTATCTATTCATGCTTATGCTTATTTATTTATTTTTATTTTTTTAGGGACAGAGTCTCACTGCAGGGCCCTCAGTAGAGTGCCATGGCGTCACACAGCTCACAGCAACCCCCAACTCCTGGGCTTAGGTGATTCTCTTGTCTCAGCCTCCCAAGTAGCTGGGACTATAGGTGCCTGCCACAACGCCTGGCTGTTTTTGGTTGCAGTTTGGCCAGGGCCGGGTTTGAACCCGTCACCCTCGGTATATGGGGCCGGCACTGTACCCACTGAGCCACAGGTGCCGCCCGCTTATGCTTATTTTGAATGGATAGAAATCGAAAGCCAATTCTTATGAATACTAATAGCTAACAAGAGCTGACTGCTTCCTGTATGCCAGGCACTGGATTAGGGGTTACATGTATTATCTCCTTTAACGCTACAGAACTCTAATGACGTAGGTACAGAGCCCCTTGAAGGAAAGTACACTTAAGAAATTTAATAAATGCCATATGAGTCACCAATGGCAGAAGTGGGATTCAAACTTAGGAATCTCTGCTCATTCAAGAAGCTAAACTACTTCCTTTAAATGCATTATGTTGTAAATACTCCCTTTTAAGATAATGATTTTTTAGTTAATCTGAATTACATACTTAAAAGCAATTCCCATATTTCTTATGACTTTTTCTCTAAAGTTCTTAACGGGATGGACTTTTGTAATACATGGTTTTATACTTAGCATAACCTCTCATTTTATTTCACTCCTAGACTCATCCTCAAAAAGATTCAGCTTCACCCCTTATCTCTGACGAATACCAGAACTACTACACACGGTGCCTCTTATCTGCATCCTTTCCCGCAGGGCTTGCACTCATCTTGGCACTGATACTTTGTGATCTAGTAGCTCTTGGAGAAGACAAATACTTGTCTTCTTTGAACTATTAATAACCATACTTGTACTTGCTTCTCCATATAATTTTTACTAGTTCTTTTCGTTTCTCTCGTGTATAAATTGACACTTGAAAATGATCAAATGTATCTTACTAGTAGATACTTTTTTTGGTCATGTGATAGGGTTCAAATTATTAATAGTTGTACACAAACCAGTTGGATCATCTGGGCAAGTAAACAGCCCATTAACTTCATATTAATCCAATTGGGTATAGGCATCAGAGAGGTTTCTTTCTTGAAACTACACACTATGGAACAAAAATTAGAATGAGTCTTTTTTTCACATCCTTCCTCTTTTTAAAAAATGTATTTTTTAAATATTTAAATGATAAACACTGCATGCCTTGGTGGTGTAGGACATGATGTTTTGAAATATGCACACATTATCTACGGTCATACTACCGTGAATGTGCCTGATCTCATCTGAAATCAGGCACGTTGGGGAATAGCTAAATCAAGCTGATTAACATACGCATTACCTCACATACATTTCTTGTTGTTGCAAGAACATTTAAAATCCACTGTCTTACAGATTTTCAAACATATAATATGCTATTCTTAACTATAGTCATCATGTCATACAGTACATCTCTTGAACTTATTGCTCCTGTCTCAGTGAAAGTTGGTATTCTTTGGCCAATATCTCTCCCATCCCTCTTTCTCCCACAAGCTTCTGGTAACCACTGTTCTCTTCTCTGCTTCTATGAGTTCAACTATTTTAGATCCTACATATAAATGAGATCACGCTCACGTGCCTCTTTCCTTGCTTATATTTACCACTATTCAGCCATAAAAATAATGTTAGCAACAAGGTTGCTTCTGAAAGTCTGCCAACCCCTGGTGTAAACAACACAGGTCAGAGCATACAACATAAAATTGGAGGCTCCATGGGTGGTGCCTGTGGCTCAAAGGTGCAGGGTGCTGGCTCCATAGGCTGGAGGTGGTGGGTTCAAACCCAGCCCCGGCAAAAAAAAAAAATAATAATAATAATAACAATAATTTGGGGCTTTATGAGTCTGACCAATTATAGATACTCATATATTTGCTGAATTAATTATTAAATTTCATATTAAGTTTGTAGGGGCACTGAACTATTCTATCATCTTTCCTGGGCTTGGTGTTGATTTCATGAATGCATGCTTGATGTACAGAGAAATATTTTGGCATTTATCTTGGGATATAGTTTGCTTATGTGTCCATAATGCCGTGTTCATAAGCTTGTAAGTAGGATAGAGGAATTATACAGTCTATACAACTCAATTTCGAATAGGAAGGATGAGGGCCTGAGAAGTCAAGTAACTTGCCTGGTGTTGTATAATGAGCCAAGAGAAGAGCAGGAATCTAGTTCAGCCGGCTGCTGCCCTTCCAATGCAAACACTGGTGTAGTTGATGTTATGATTATCACTTGAACATAAGCCAAAGAAATGTTATAACCTGAGACTTCATTTATGATAATAATGAAATTTTATATGAAAAATAAGAAATATTTTGCATGGTGAATTATGCAGTAGGTGGTAAATAAAGTTGGAACTTGGATTCAAATACTAAAAACTATATTATACCTTTACACAATATAGTAAATGTTTCTGGGAAGGCTTTTTTCACAGGGGTATAATAAAAATACTTTCATTCTACTGTGAATCCAGGAATACTAAACGATGTATTAGCCCATACCTCTCCTTCTCCCCATAGTTTACTGTTATGATAATAAAGGGTAAGAGAAAACACTTGAAAAGTGGTACTGATCACTAAATAATTCCATTTAAGCACAACTTTATGACATCTCCCATGATATAGGATAATACTTAGCTGTCTTAGAAGTATAACAAATTCTTCTCTGAGAATTAGAGCAATGTTGGTGGAGAAGGCCAAATTTCAGATGAGGTCTCTTAAATTCTTATTGTGCATATCTTGGGGTCACATATTTAGTTGTTCATGGAAAAGCAGGATTCATGAACTAAACTTTGGATGCAGATCCAGATGTTCACTATGAACATCTCAAAAAAAACAAAAACAGTTTCCATTCTGTTTTGTTATACCCACCTTCCCTTTAAGTACTGTCTTAAGACTATTTCTGTTAATTGAATGAGGAGTAAACCATCAAAAAATGTGAACAGTTATTTCAAGCATTTGCAAAAAGATTTGTTTTTAGTCCCTAGATATTTGGTTAGTATATCAGTGTATTATATTATCCTCTATTTTACCTATGTAAATTAAGATTACTTTTGGACTACACTAAATGAATGTCAATAAATTTTTGACTCATTTCACCTAAATCTAGTAGTTTGAAACCTATTTACAGAATTTACCCTATCTGAAAAATTCACTCTGCAACCTGTGTCTTAAACCCTTTCTCCTGAAACCGTGGTCCAAAGACCAGGAGCAGCAGACCATCTGGACGCTTGTTAGAAATGGAGCATCTCTGGCCTAACCCCGGAACTTCTCAATCAGAATCCACATTTTAACAAGATCCCCCAGAGATCCACATACACGTTCAGGTTTGAAAGAGATTGACCTAAGCCACAGAATTGTGGAGTTGTTTATAGTCTTCCTTGTTCAGCAAAACTGTTAATGTTTTTCTCAGCTTCTGGTGCTGGGGATAAAATATTCATTCAAATACAGTTAAGGTGATTGAAAAAGAAAAAACCAAAAAACTTCCCAAGGTAAAAACCAAGACCGAAAAACACTGTTATGTAAAATCTGCTTTCCAAAGTTTTAATTTTTGTGAGATACTTCCTAAAGCACCATCTCAGATTAAGTTCCCCCCACGAAGGTGAAACTGTAATGCCAGGTGGATCAGCGTGCATTCCATGAATGCAGGGCTGATTATCTACTGAGAGAATAATGCTTGTCCCTCACTATCTCTGAATTTGAATATTTAGAACTTGTTATCACCCCTGGAAGCAGGCAGGACAACAGGCAGTTGGAAACAAAGATAAGCCCTTCTGCTCTTCCTTAGTAGTTTTGCTAAAAGATTTGATAGGTTCAGCACATTGGTTAAAATGAATCCAGTGGATTTTAATTATCATACCATGTTTGTTGTTGACCAAAAAAAAAAAAAAAAAAACTGTTCCAAACTGCTCTTTAGTTTTCATTGGAAACTATATCTTAATGACCTGAAAGAATGAATGACTTGCAGCAGGACCAGGGAGCTATTTAGTCACTGAAGAATGTTGAGGATTCTATTTTTAGGAAATGTCATTTCCAAAAAACCTTAAGGTAAAAGTCAAATATGCTAACAACTTCCAGAGGCCACCAAAGTAGAGAGACTAAAGGAGAACTCAGTAAATCCTTGGCACTTTTCCTGATTTCTGAGTCAGGTCACGCTATGGAGAGACTGTGCACGTCTTCAAATGTCATGATATGAATGACCTGTCTGATAATAAAGTTATAGACGATTTCACATCATGAAATCCCTAGAATAGTTGCTTGTCTCAATGTTCCCTTTTGTTCCCTAATATGCTGCCAATTAAAAGTCTTAGGACTGAATTTTGAAAGATTCAAGAAATAGGACCCATGGTTATTAGACATGCTAAATTTTTCCAGTCATCATCTAGAAATTAATGATTACATTTTGACACGGCACAAACTGAACCCAGGTCAACTAATGTCCCTGATGTGCCAGAAGCCTGACTGACGTCATCCATCAGTCTGTGATGAGCTTCACACAAAAGAAGTCTATATATCACCTGAATTTTGACATTAATTAAAAAAAGGCAATAATGATCAAGAAGGAAGAAAGAGAATAAAGGGAAAAACTGCTTTGCATGGATGGTTAAGAATAATCTTGGAAAAGGTAATACCCAGTTATTGTGTCACACCTTATGTTGTCTGTGCAGTGTACGTTTTGCTAGTGTTTTTAAACAAGTAAAAGTCCAAAACGTTTTCTTCAAGGAATGATTTATGGGAGAGAAAACCCAATTTAAAGTGAGCACGGGACATACAGCGAGAACTAAAAGTAGGAAGTGAAAATTTTTAAATAGAATAAAAGATTATTCATGGGTTTGCTAACAACAATTGCTGTTGGCTTGGAAAATGAATCTCTATAAATCGTTAGGAGTAAGATTATATATTTAAACTGAATGTGGGCCAAATAGAGGCATAATTCTATTCCTGCCTATCAGACCAAGTTTTCTATTTGAGTCACTATTTCACAGTTACATACTATTCATCATAAGGAGAAATAGAGTATAAATGGCTCACGATACCAATACCATTCCTGGAAAAACAGATCCTAACTCCATCAATAAAAAGCATGATGGAATTGTTCATGCTAGGCAATCATTTATTAAGATGCTATCATTGCAAATGGAATACCTACCCTCTGGCAATATAGAGGAAACAACCCTGATCTTTAGCCTAAGACTCGCTTTCTGCTGGAGAGACTTGAAGAACCATGAGAATGACATGTAAGTTCTTCATATTTTGGACATCAGAAAACTGGCCTCCAAGGGAAAATGTATACGTGAGGTGTGGCAATAACAGGCCTCATGGTTATGGCAAAGATTCTCTAGATTCCAAAGGTCTTTTAATGCTGGAGGTAGAGGTCTTGCTTAAGATAAATATATATTGGCAATGTTTTAGCAGTAACATCAAAAAATACTTTAAATATATATGTAATAGCATTTAAAAGGTAATATATCAAAAGAATAAAATGAATTAAAAATAAAGCAAATTGGAGACATTCTGTCTGACACTTTCCATGTTCCCCCTTTTTAGTGCTGATGTCTGATAAGTAACTTTTACCTACTTTTTCCTGCTTTGTGATAAGAACTATAGACTGAGGTTTATTCAGGAGGGCTCCTCCCAGAGTTCCTCAGTCCCCAGACACAGACTCAGTGTCATGCCTCTTCATTCCTTTGCCAAGTCTCCCTCATCTGGTGACCCCAAACCCCTTCCTGGTGAGCATATAGAAAATTGGAAAATTGCTTTAGGGGGTACATAAATGGTGTGACTACTTTGGAATCCTATTCTGCAGTATCTAAAAACACGTGAATAACCTTCAACCTAGAAATTCTACTCCTTGGGATATACCCGACCTATTTGTATGCCACACACACAAACCTACACATACTACAAGTATATCTGTTTACTAGGTGACATATCCGAGAATATTCATAGCATAATAGCCTAACACTAGAATACCCAAATACCTGTCAACAATAAAATAAATAAGTAATCTGTGGTATCTTCACTTGTTGCAATATTACCACAATGAGAATGCAGAATCTACAAGCACACAAAACAATATGAACAAAGGTCATAAACACAGTAGCAACTGAAAGAAGATCAAATAGAGGAGTTCACAGTGGGTAGGTCCATGTGTATAACTAGGCCAAACACATCTATGCTATTGGAAATCAGGATAGTGGTTATCTTCAGGAGCATACTGACCAGAAAGAAGCACAGAGGGCTCCCTTGGGACTGGTAACCTTTTGTTTCTTAATCTGCTGGTTATATTAGTGAAAACGGGCTCAGTCTTATTTTTCTCAGCTAGTGGTACATCCACACCCATCATTTCATGCCAATTAGACTTGTCAATAACGTAACAAAGAAAGCAAGGCCTTTCCCTTTCAACAACACTGGAAAGAAAGATTTTTTTTTTTCTTTTTAGTCATTTAATGTCAAAAAAAAAAATTAAGCCTTATAAATTCACCTTGAAATACAAGATAATTTGTCTCCCCAGTCAAGAATTTCTTCTTTTTCTTTGTTGGCATTTCTGCAAGTCCCTGACTTTACGTTGTCTCCGTCCACGTGGATTTGCTTTATGAAGAGAAACCTGATGTTTCTTGTCCCTGAGCATCTCAAACACGGGTTGGAAAGGCAGCACATATAACAGAAGTTGGACAAAGTCATCTTTGTCCTCTTCAATAAACAGGGACAAAGAATGTGTCCACTGGTAGTGGCACCATGGCAACCTCTCAACTACCTTTACTCAAGGCATTTTGAGGAGCTAAGGAGAGCTATGGTGGGAAATATCTACTATGAATCAGTAAAACACAAAATAAAACAGTTATTTGAGCAATGGCATGTCTTCATCTCTTATGTCATCTTAAATCAGGGCAGTGATACCCCAATGACAAGCTTTTTGTCTTGTACAACCTAAAGACAGCAGATGAGCTTTCGGTGTTAGGTGCTTTTCTTCCCTGGACTTGACCACCCTTCCACTAGAAAATGTACTTACATCATAAAATCCACGTGATCCTTAAACAGAACATAAATCTTTCCTTTGGATGAGAGCACTAATCAGATTCAGCTAATTTTTCATTCTCTATCTAAACACTGCCATTATGTAAAAAGAAAAATTCTTAAAAACCAAGGCAATTTTATAGAGTGAAGCCTCTCCTCTCAGCCAATCCATTCTGTTACGCTATTTAAACAAGCTCCACCATTGCACTTCTTTATCCATAGCAGCTTCCAGTGGATAATCCACAAATCAATTAAAGGCAAGTTAATTGCCAAAAGGGATCAAGCAACAAGCATTAGAAGCATAATATTTACAGGCACCATCCTAAAAATTTATGTGTCAGAGAATAGTTTGGTCTGTCTCGCTTTCCTTCTAATGCAGGATTAAAATTCATCTGATTACATCACATAATTACTCTTGTTTATGACATCTCGGTCTTGTAGGCAGACATGGACAGATGTTACAAACACACGACAGAAATCAAGTACTACTATAGGGCATACTACTGCTACGAATTTTTATCTTCCAATTTTTTTTTACTTTAGTATTTTCTATATATGAAACATTTTCAGGAGAGAGTATAATAATAGAACAGAAGATACGTTATAAATTGTCCCATGTCTTCCTTCTTGGTCTTCGTCCTCTTCCTTCCTCTATTTTTACAAAAGTAAAGGAGAAGCAAAGGCAAATTCATGCAAGAGATTGGAATCTGATCCAAGTGAAAACTAAGATGGTAATGAGGCCAATGTCCATATGGCTTCACTGACCTCGTGCACTCCTGAGTGACAGTTTGCCCACCCAGAATTACAAACGTACTTGTGGATGTAAAGAACGGATATGTCTCCACTTATACGCAAACACATCTTCATTTTCTTTATGAAGTCTTCCGTGACTTCTCCAAGTAGAACTCCCCATCCCAGATCCTGTTTATTTCTCAATTTGGTTTCCTGCCTTTCTCCACTAGAATGCAGAGTTCATGAGAGGAGCAACAGCATGCATTTTGGTCCTCACTATATCCCTAACATAAAGTACATATTCTTAGGTCATTAATAAAGTATCAGAGGCAGATATGTGTTGGAGGGATCTGTGCCAATTGAGATTTCTGTTATAGTTTCAGGAGTATTTGTAAGTAGGTTATACACAATGGCTATTAAAAATTAAATTACATAAGTCTGCAATTAAACAAATTATATGGAAAACAGTAGCCATAAATATTCAAACTCATTAGGTCTGCATCGTTTGACTACCTTTTACTATTATCTATTTCTGAGGGAAATCATATCTATCATATCTATCACACTGTCTGTGCTACGTACTACCTATCCTTTGCCAACTCCACACTGAGTGAACTCTGCAGCTTGAAGTGAGCTGGTCGGGGAATTTTTCACCCAGAAATCAGCAAATGCAAGTAATAAGGTCTTGTTTTTTTTTAACAGAGAGCTGCCTGTTAATATTTATCAACATACCATTAACTAGGCATGCCATGAGCATCAACAAATAGTGTCTGAATAAATGAATTGCTCTTTTATATTCTGATTATACTTGAGTTCATTCTCCTTCTTCTTTCTCCTTCTCATTCTTCCTCGTTCTTTTTAGCTCAGCACAAATCTTTTTTAGCTTAACTCCAGCGCTTTCTTCTGCAATGTGGCTTATGTACTTGTTCCTCTCGAAATGTCTGCCTTTTGCATTTGATTGACTTAATATCAATCTACTAATTGCTATTAAGTAAAAGATGAATAATAACTCATTTACTCTGTTCACAAAGCCATCTTTGCTCCTTTGCATTTTATTTTTTTCTCCTTCCAAATTTATACCATTAAATTCTAGGTATTAAATTATACAAGTTTTAAAGTACCATATTGTACTCTCCCTTGCAATTTTCTTTTGCTTGAATTCTAAGTAACTGGGTACTTATCTAACCCAGCCTTACAGAAATTCAGACACCTCTCTTCAGCCCCTCATTGTAGAATTTTGAATGGCTTTTCAAATAATAGCTCAAAGGTAAAAAATATATATATACAGTCCAGGTTAGGAGCAAGGAGAGTCAAGGTAGAAGGTGGATATCTATCTGTGACAAAGACCATGATGGATACAGGGGCCTCCAGAAAGGAATAGCAAGGTATAATGCATAGAATTAAATACTTCCTCTTTTCTAAGAAGCATTCCTTATTTGCTCTGCTCAGACCAGACAAGTCTTAATTGGGCCACTCAGTCAAGGTCCCATCTCTTAAAAATATTTGATGGTGGCTTACCAAGTTCATGATCCAAAGATAAAACTGTCCTAGTTGAAAATCATAACATCAACATTTTGAGAATGAAAAATAACCAATCTTCCAAAATGCTAATTAAACAAATATTCAAACCTATTGAATGTTCAAAAATGGTCTGACTTTAACTACAGTATGGCTCTGACACTGCTGATCAGAAACACCGACAAGCACCCTCGTAAACCCTAAGCAGCAGGATGCCTTTTCTTCTTTTGCTACCTGGCTTTTTTATACATCCTTTGTCAGTCCACATCTGTCAGTACCCCTCCACGCTGGCCCACAGCCCACCAGGCCACCTTATTGAGTCAGTATTTTTATATTTATTGCACAGATTTCTTAATTTGGGGATCCAAAGCGCTCCATGTGCTGAAAGCACAAACAAGTCACAAACCGCATTTCCCTTCTCTGTCTCTGATCTACACTGATAACTGCACAGATTGTTTTGAATGTTGGAGATGCAGTTTGCCTTCAGTTTAGAGAAATGCAGATAATATCTTCTGCAAAAATGTTACTCACAAAGTGGTCCCACTCTACAAAAACTCTATTGTAGCTGATGGAAGAAGTGATTTTTAGGCTTATAGACAAAATGTCTGAGCTTAGTTTTGCCTGGAAGAGTCTATTATTCAGAAGTCTGCTCTCCCATGGTCAGTGCCCAGTTATGATTCTCAGATTCTACCTTGGCTACCAGAAGAACATGCAGTCCCCAAGTCATTTACTCCCTTACTTACTTACTTACTGAAGGCATTGAATTAGATGGGATCCATACAGAGGTCAGGGGGTGGGACATTGGAGAAAGGATTTGGCAGAAGCAGGGGTTCTCGCTCTGGCCATGGTGCTATAAAGTTGCATGACCTCAGAGCCTCTCAGGGTTTTCAAGGTTTTGACGGAAGGTAAATGAGTCTGAGCATCTGGCCCAGCAGGTTTCTTCGGCTCTAACCTCTTGTTTCTATGAATGTGGCAAAAAGATGCAGATAATTCTCATACTCATCACATGTCTGAAAACATTTGTTAACAGATTCACTGATTCAGTACAAACACATCAAGCACCTACTATGTTCCAGGCACTCTTCCAAGCATTGGCCATAAAGAGTTGAGAACAAAAAGGCACAAATTGTTGCCATGTGGAGCTGATATTCTGTTATTAATAATAGCTTTTATTTTAGTGCTGTCTCTAAACCACACACTTTACATACCTAACATACAGATGAGGAAAGTTGTTCTAGAGCCTACCAGCTCGCAAACATTCATCTATACCACCTTTCCAAGGGTAGCCTGTTTGTCTGTGCAAGTTGCTTTGTGAGCCAGCGACATTAGATTACTGGACAACCAAGATTGATCTCAATGCTGATGCTCACCTGCATATGTGTTTCATAAAAAAAAGCTTCATAAAATTTGTGAAATGTTAAGGAAAACTTGGAAAATTGTGTCCAAGGGGAGGTAAACAAGCCTGACTTTACAAACACATTTTCCTTTAATCTGTACGACGGCTGTATGAAGTAGGTATTTTTATTTTCTGTTTACAGACTTGGAAATGGATCGTGGAGATTAGGAAAACTGCCCAATTGAGAAACCGGCAGAGTTGGCATTGAATCTTGCTCTATTCGGCTCTAAAGCCAAAGTCCTCCTCCTATACCTTGCTACCTTGCCTTGTAATGTGCATTGCTAACACTACTGTTATTCTCAGGTATGAATGTTGCCTATAGGTAATTATTTTTTCATTGTCAAGTTAGCCCATGTTACTTATAATTTGGAATATCATTAAGAAGCCTAATTTAATAGAGAAGACGGTGCCAGTAGAATAAATAGGCATGACATAAGATGAAGTTGACCTCTCTAGATCAGACAATCTTCTGGCTCCTCTGAACAGCTGGCCAAGGAACGATACTTTGGCAGTAAAATATCACCATATGACTAATGTTTTTGGCCAGATGAAATTAGCCAGATAGAAGTGCATGAAGCAAAACCCAGGGAAGGGACGGAAGCAGGTGACATAAAATCACTGGTTCGTGGTCTTATTTTCTTTTAACACAAATATACTTTTATTTAGATGCTTTTGCTTAACACTATTTATTTTTATTTTTATTTCAGATTAATATGAGGGTACAAATGTTTAGATTACATTGTTTTTAATACTAAGGTAAAGTTCAAGTTGTAGTTGAGCCCTTTTTACCCAGGGGGATATGCTGAACACCCTCACATTGTGCACGTTAGGTGAGATCCTGCCAGGCACCCCTTCTCTCCCCCTCCCCTCCCCTTGCTAGACTATACTTATATTTTTTCTTTCATGTAGGTGTGTGGTTCTTTACATATTGGTTTCATATTAGGATTGAGTACATTAGATACTTGCTTTTCCATTCGCGTGATACTTTACTAAGAAGAATGTGTTTCAACTTCATTCAGGTTAATACAAAAAATGTAAAGTCTCCCTTTTTTT
>NW_003852400.1:38217533-38328222 GCF_000181295.1 Otolemur garnettii | reverse complement strand
ATTCGAACCCGCCACCTTAGGTGTATGTGGCTGGCGCCTTAGCCGCTTGAGCCACAGGCGCGGAGCCAAGTCTCCCTTTTTCTTATGGCTGAATAGTATTCCACTGTATCATATGCCATGGTTTGTTAATCCATTCATGGGCACATTGGGTTGCTTCTGCATCTTGGCAATTGTGAATTGAGCTGCAATAAACATTCTAGTGCAAGCATCCTCCTGGTAAAATGTTTTCTTTTTCTTTTAGGTAGATACCTAGTAATAGGATTGCAGATCAAATGGAAGGTCCACTTTGAGTTCTTTGAGAATACTCCATTCTCCTTTCCATAGAGGTTATTAATGATCCCATCAGCAGCGCTGAACAGTCCAATAAACCAATACCAATTGGGTTAGAGGACAGTTTAGATATTTAGTACATTTATGCTTTATTTGATTCCTAATTATTCTTCCATATCAAATTATAAAGTGTTCTCCCTCCAGACAAAAATGTGAGTTAAGTAAAGGAAGATTGTATATCTATCAGAATCACACCTCTCATTATGGAATTCCTGCTTGTAGAGTGATAAGAGGATCTAGGTTAGGAAGCTGGAAGTAGGGGTCAGGTTCTAGGACAGGGTGCCAGGTGAACAGCCATGTAAGTGTTTTAAAGTCTCTCAGCCTAGTTTCCTCATTTGGAAAATAAAGGTAGTGCTAAACTTACCTCCTGGGGCTGTTCTGGAGGATGTTATGTATGAGATACTACATGTATAGCACTGAGAACACTGCCTGGTACCTAGTAAGTACCCAAAGTAGCTCTTACTATTCTTTCTCTGAACTTTCTTACCACCTTTGCATGTAGTCTTTGGTCCCTGGACCAAAGTCTTCTTATATTTTTTGACAATAATTATATTCATCTTCTTCACTTACCCTGAATAGTTAAAGGAAATGAGTTACAGAGCAAGAAAAATAACAATTGTCACATCTGTTACATCTGAAAAGCTTTTTTTTCCTTTTTTTTTTGAGACAGAGTCTCACCTTGTCACCCTCAGTAGAGTGCTATGCTGTCATAGCTCACAACAACCTCAGACTCTTGGGCTTAAGTGATTCTCTTATCTCAGTCTCCCAAGTAGCTGGGACTACACGTGTCTACAACAATGCCTGGCTATTTTTAGAGATGGAATCTGGCTCTAGCTCAGGCTGGTCTGACTTGTGGGCTTAAGCAATCTGCCTGCCTCGGCCTCCCTGAGTATTAGGATTACAGGTGTGAGCCACCACTCCCAACCCTGAAAAGCTTTGAAAAATATAAAACACCATGCTATAGGAGGCATCCTTGTGGTACTTAGAAAGTGGCATCCTAGTGTATTGAGTGGTTGGTGGCACTTGTTCCCTTTTCAAGAGGTGAGTTCTGGCCAGAATTTTCTAGTGAACATCATGAGGTTTGATTGAACACTCCTGGATTTGCTGGTACCTAGGATTGGAAAGTACAGGAGAGCAGTTACCTCTCCTAGCAATGTTCATAGCAGTTACCTAGCCATGTTCGTAGTGGCTATCATAAAACATCTAGGTCAAAATTACAGATATATCTTTGCTTTCTAGGAAGGAGCTCAGAGGATGACTAGAGGTTCTTCAGATCTTGTTTTGGTAAGTATTGTTTTAACTTTTCATGGTTTCACTTGTGCTTTTGTTTCTTGGTCTGATGGCAATCTTCGTTTCTTCCATAGTTCAGCATAGTTCAGTCTATGTCATTTCAGACAAACGGACTCCTTAGCCCTCCCACAAGAGGTATAAGTATGCTCCAAGGTATTTAATTAATCACCTCTTTGGCAGCTTTCTTAAAATGTTGGGGAAAGAAAGAGGTTTCTTAAAATGTTGGGGAGAGAAATAACTGGCAAAAATGAGACTTGGAGAGTTTGTGACAGTTTCAGTTATGTCATGTATCCTATGACCCCTGTTGGTGTCAAGGTCTAGCCTTTGAAATATTATGGCATAATCTCTGCAGTTCATTTAAATATACCTTTGATGGTTTCCTCTTCTGTTTCATAGGACTTACCCCCCAATCATCACATGAAATGTTCCTTTTTAACATCTCCTTTCAAAAAGTCAGGAAGCAGGTTTTGTGATTTGCACCCATTACCATCCTCAGAAGTATAACTTCCTAAGTTCCCTTGAATGTTACTATAATTTTAACTAGCAATATTTTTAAAACACACATTTCCTAGTAGTCAGGGTCAACAAGTCTGCTAAGTCTTAGCTCCTTCAGACTTTCCTTTGCTTCCCAGATCATGTTTCTCCATTTTTTCCCTAGGTCATATGTTTTAACCATCAACATAAATTCACTCCCATTACCTCTGCAAATCTAACATGAGGGCACAAGCCCCTCACCCTCCTCTAAAACAGGTGTGAGAAGTGTCACTCTAAAGTAATAACGTGAATCTTTAAATAAGGATGCCAGGAGCTAGTGTGACAAATTAGCATCTTGCCCTTCAAAATAGTACTGGTCTTTGTAACCAGTTTCCTCATGCTAAGACTGATTCCATTACCTAAAACAGAATGGCTGGCACTGCATTCTGGATGCGCAGAGAAAAATTAGGCTTCCTTATTATGTAATCCCTCCCTTTCCTCCCCTTCTTCCTCTCCCTGTCTTTCTGCCTCATATCTAACAGCTTAATAATCTATGTATTACTCTTTCTTGGGTTATTATAAAAACAATTATAAAAATACATTTTACTGACAAAAGACAAAAACTTGTCATTGCTGAAAAACTCCTCTCAAATCTATTTTGAACACTGTCTGACTATCTAAGATAGTCAATGCTTTCTCAATGCTCATCAAATGTATATGATTTGTTTATTATTTTAACTGAATTTCATATCTTATAGACTTGACATACTTTTAGCCTGAAGGCTACTAGGGAATGAAACAATGACAAAGAAAATATTCCAGCTCAGTGTACCACCAGCCACATACGTCAATATCCATTTGATATTCAAGGGAAAAAATGACACCCCAGTAAGCACATTTGAAGATTTTGGAGAATGTAAAATATCATTCTTAAGCAAGCAATCTTATAAGGCAGAAAACCCATGAATAAATATTGTCCAATGTCCAGTTCTTGTAGTTGCTGGCATAGTGGAATCATATCTCAAGCCTCTTAAAGGTCAATATAAGCTTAAGTTATTTCCACGTTTTGAGAATTTCATATATTAGAAAACAAATTGAAGATATGCTAAAACAAAGTTGTAAAATAATGAAATATCTTACATGATTACAATAAGCAGTTTAACACCCTAATTTCAAAAATGCTATGTACTAAGACTACTGAGAAAATAACCATAGCATTTAAATGTGCATGTGTGTCTGTGCGTGCATGTGCGTAGACACACATGCAAGTTATTTATGACAATGAAGGCATAAAAGGGTGATGTCAAGTAACATAGTATAGCAGGACCCATCATCAAATAAGTATTAATGGCACTCTGCTATATGTAAGGGAGCCTTTGACCTCAAAGCATTTGCAGCCTAACAGAGAAGACAAAATAGAACAGCAAAAACAGTATAAATATATAATTAATTATTATATGCACAGTTCATATTCAGATTAGGAGGAAATAAATTAGACACTAAGCATCTCAAGCTCCTCCCAAATAGTGGCTCATTCTGGCTATTCGAGATGTCATCCTTACTTCTTAAACTAGTTACAGATGAAATTTGCTAAAACTACAAATATGGGGCATTCAAATACATGATAAAGTCATCCTTAGCTGTGCCAGGGCTTGTATTTTGGTAAAGGCCAGAACTTAACCAAAGAAAAATGAAAATATGTCTGCCAGACTGTGAAGGCAAGGTTCATAACTCAGTAGAACCCCCACAGTTGATCACCTGCCTGCATTGACCACCTCCTTAAGTTGACCCAATTTTCATAGATCATGCACCACATGTAGGTGCCAGTACAGGGCGCCTAGTTCCCGGCCTTGACCACCTCCATATGTTGACCAGTTTGTTACAGTCCTTTGGGTGGTCAACTTACAGAGGTGCTGCTGTAATTTGAGAATCATGCAAGGGGACTTCAACTCTGCACTTGTGAGATTTCTCTAACTCTTTGATCCACCAAGTTATTGCTTTTACCCTACCCAGAAGTTGGAGATCTATGATATTAGGATCTTAGTGATGCACAGAAATGTTTATAAAACGTTGAAGTTAGGTTAGGAGCATACAATGCAAAAAAATGTAGCACATATTAAGCATGAGATGCAGATAGTAAGCATGAAAATCACGTTCAGGAGAATGAGAAACAGTAGCATGTATTTGTAACATTTAACCAAATTTCCTAAGCGCAACAAATCAACACAATTAACAAAAATAGATGGCAATTATTTGTTTGAAATCAAAATCATTGGAGGTACTACAAACACCTTTAGCTGGCAACTTTTCTTTATCCCTTGTCAAAGTTCGCTTGTATATTGTTACAAGTACATTTTATAACTTGATTTATCTAATTTTATCGTTTCTTAAAAATTTCCCGGGGAATTATCTTCCTTACTGTCCCAACCAAACTAATAATTCTTGTGAATTATTTAATCCAAATAAAGTATTATTTACTTTAAATAATAAAGAACTTATTCCCAAGATTTTGGAAACAATATCACTTCTATTTGCTATCCACTGAACTAGCTTTCAGTCCTATAGACCATAGCCAATTGGAAATAGAAAATTGTGTAGACTCAATCTTTTCCTATAAGTACCTAGAACACTCGAGTGAGAAAGGAAACCCAAGATTTTTCTCAGTGTCTTCTCTCTTTCTAGCTATTTGGTTAAAATAAGCAAACTCTGGGGCAAAACAAAGTCATTGACAGTTCAGTGAGATCAAGATTTTTCATATGGTATTGTAGAGAAACCATTAGAGACAGAAAATTAGTAAAAATGTTTCATTTGAATTCATGGTATCCAAAATTCTGGACAAGTGTAAAGCTGTGAATTCCCACCTAGAACACAGAAACAGGCCCCACATTTCCATGTGACTGTGTCCTGAAACCAGAGCCCTCACCTAACATTTAAAGACTTGGTTACGTCAATCCATCAGGGAAGTTAATACACTTGTTTTCCAGCAGACAGCAATACCAATGCCTTTTCGCTTGCTGTGAACTCTCACAATCCGCTTCCCAGTCAGTCACTCCCCTCTCCTGCAGCTTCTCACATACCCTTATGTCAAAGTTCACATCTTCTCAGCTCTCATTTCATACACCGTCAACTTAACCAACATTATGAGTTAAACAGATCGACCGAGGGCAAAGGCTTATTTGCAAGGGGCCTAAGGTAGTTTAAAAAAAGAAATCCTTCCCAGCTACACAAAGGAAAGAGCCATACCTGTAAGACTTTGAGAAACGGAATCTTGCCTGGGCTCTTGGAGACGGTCCTGGCACCGTGGCTCCCAAAGGATCCCAGACAAAAGCCATTTGTAAAGCTGCTGCCAAGACCCCCAGGAGCAGTGGGAAGTCAGAGTCGGTGCAGGGCTCTGGGGCCCCGGGGCCTCCGGAGGAGCGGGTGGCACTTGTGGCCGGGCGAGGGCATTTCCTCTGCGTGGTGGTATGCACAGACGGAGAGGTGGCGGGCAGGCTGAGGCAGGGCTGGGAGCGATGGCCAGGACTTCCTGCTGCATGACACTTGCCCTTTGCGACAGACCTTGCTTCACTCAGACCTTATCTCACTATTAATGTGAGAAACACTCCCTCGAAAATTTGTTTTTAAATATAGCCCAGATTAAACAGCAGAGTCACATGTCACTCCTGAAAAGCACAACACACACACACACACACACACGTACACTCACATAGACACACACAACGGGGGTGTGACTGAAGGAGGGGAACTTTTCTATCAAGTGTGTACTTTTAAAAAGTGTAAACAGAAGGCTTTGTTAAAAACTTTTAAAAAGTAAATACATGCCTATGATTGGGGAGTTCAACAAAGACTCCTCAATTTCACATGACCAGCTGCCAAGTATCTTTTTTCCTTATTTCAACTTTTCTTAGACAAGGGGCGGACACAATTATTAGCAAACCTTCCACAGAATTTAATTGGCTTGAGAATCCCAGCGCCTCCCTGCAAGTCAGCCTGCGAAGCAAACAGGCAGATCATTTTCAGAGCTTTTGGCAGCTTCTGCTCCAAGGAGGTGCGGTGCCACTTTGGAGAGTGAATTACAGTGTGTGACTTTGGCAACAAAGATCAATTTTCCTGTCCATTTTCTGTTCCCTAGAAACATTTCTTAACTTTCTGAGAAATCCTTTCAAACAATGGTTGTCCAAATTAAATCAATGACGAAAGCCAAATGGAGCCCTTCCTGTGTTCTGTGAGCCCAGCGCCCTTCGGGGAGGCCCATAGTCCAAGGGGCTGCACTCAAGGAGTCAAAGGCTCCCGGTGCCATCACCGCTCCTCACTGCTGAGTCCTGCTTCATGTTAACAATGCAACATCATTTCATCAGGCCCTGTCCAAATATTGCCCCACCGGTGACCTCAACTGTAAACCAAGGCAGAGTCCCACTTCTCCAGGATAAGATTAGAGAGGTCTGAAGTGCCCAAGAGTGAATTTAACCCTCTCTGAACTGGACAAAACTAATAGCTGGGCTCTGTGACCATGACCGTAACTACCAAATTTTGAGACCCTTAAAGTTCAAGCTATTTTTATAGAGCACAGGGGTCTGAGATATTCTTGTGAGTCTGTAAAAGTTCAAGATATTAATCATGGTGCTTATTTTCTCAAGGGCACCCGGCATGCCAGGGGTTCTCGAGATTGCTACAAGTTCCCTATCAGCATGGGGGATGAGTAACAGAAAACATTTTTACAGTTTCACCTCTTTGTTATCTGACATATGAGCTCAGAGAGAGTGGGTGAGTGATAGCTGCCCTGAACAGCAGCCACCTTAGAGGAGTTCAAAAATAAACACATTCTCTGAATCGGCTTGCAATATTTTAATGCTTCAACAGACGGCCTTTCTTGCTTTTGTGTAGGGATCCACATCTCCCATGAGCAATAGGTGGCCACCTTCCTGGTATACACTGAGAAGGACTGAAAAGGTTCCCACCCCTATGCCAGTCTGCCCCTCGGGTGTCTAATATCCCACTTATCATTTCCTTCCTTTATGCTCTCTGATTTCTATTCTGGGGCAGCTCTTAAGAAACGCAAGCAATCCCAGCACAGTCAACACAGAGCCTGACAGCTCTTGGTGCTTAGCAGAGGCCTCCATCTGAGACCAAAGCCAGACTGGTAATGTGAGTGAAAGGGGAGGAGGCCCCTGCAGCTGGAGGGCGACGGATGTGACGAGGGGGCAGGGGGGCTGCAAAGACAAACCGCAGAGCCCGAGGCACAGTACCCACCACACAAAGCCCTCGTTCCACCTGGCAGTGTTTGCAGTTCGGAAGGTGAAACAGCATCCCTAGGAAAGCTACAGCCGTAAATACAGCTTGGGGACAGGGAGGATAGTTTTGGCACTGGTATCTCACTTTCACTTAGAGGAAGATAAACACTGCCTTCCCATTCAGGCTGAAGCCAGCAATAGACATTTTCACAAATAACTGATTGTCTTTGCTTACCAATTCACATTTTTAAAAGTGTTCTATTAATTGATCTCTAACTGATACGCTTACAAGAGAATAATAATCCTCTAGAATGAAGCTACTCTAAAATGTCCAACTTTTCCTAAAAATGTACAAGGAAGAAGAAACGACTATCTTTTCCATGATTATCCGAAACATTTCTTCTTTCTTTTCCCCTCCGCCCCCCGTCTCACCCCCCGCTTCTTAAAAGCAGACATCTAAAACAGTTAGGCATGATACAAAAAAAAAAAAAAAAATGGAACGATATAGATGTGAAATTATAAATAAGAAATATGGAAGATTTGGTCCTTTTTCCTAATACGAAATTATGGAAAGGCACAGAAGTGTCTGCCAGGGTTAATATTATTTTTTCCCTAATTACTCACTGCCTCCTTCTCATATCTTCTGTACAGTTACGCATAATCCATCTCAGGTTTCCAGGCCTCAGTGAGGTCACAGAAATAAGCTACTTATTACTAAGATTAATGATAAGCAAAGTTAAGCCTTGATTTCAAATACCACTGTCAATACTGTTTCGAGGAACTGCTTAGTACTTCACTGACGTGAAAATTTAGACAACTGCAAAAAATAAAAATATAAAATAAACTAAGTCCTGGGAGGAAAGTTTGCTATTGTTTATATTTCAACCAGATGTTTACAATTTTCACTTCGTAGGTACTAAAGTGTAGAAAAGGACTAAGTATGAGTCTTTTGATCAGTTTAGTTACTGTTCCATTATTATTTTTTTTTTCCCTAGGAGAACTTTTAGTAAAAGTACAATTGAATAGCAAGGAGAGGGGTTCTATCCCCAAGACAAACTTTCCTTCTTTCACACGTTAAAAACTAAACCCGTATACCAGGGAGAACCGCGTTCCGAAATGGTAACATTGTTTCCATCCAATTGTTATCCACATAATTCCTAACCTCCCCAAATTATCAACAAAATTTCTACCTCCTGCCAATAATTTAGATTGTATGTTTCTGCAGAGCTCTAAATAAGGCATCCTTTTTTGCCTCTAAATATTTCTGGGATTCTGGTTCCAAGATTCCAGATGTTGCAAGTGGCAAATTTGGGTTTCTGTGTCAACACAGAAACTCAGAATTTCCTTTAGAGGAGATAGCTGCTATGAATCAAATTGAAACTCCTAAATTTAAAAGTGGAGGAATTCAAACATAGTCCACATAGGCATTACCCACCAAGTAACTAGGTGACTGTTTTGGGGGGAAGGGGGGTGTTGAGCGCTTCAGAGAAATAAAGAGTTACATTAGTGGGGTTGTGAAATACATTGCCTCAGGAAACCAGAGCAGGCAGATAGACGGGTTTCAGGAGAGCGCTGTATTTTGAAATAGCCTCTGGTCGCAGACACAAAGTCAGTAGAAGTTAATGAAGACGTAATAAGTGAATAAATGAATGAATAAATAAATAACCAGAAAGCCACTGTCACTGTTATGATCAAAGCAATTCTTGACTTCAAAAAATATATATATATACATTTTAAACAAAGCACTGTTGGGCAGATCTTCAGAGCAGCCCTGGTGTAGGGATTACAAGACTACAGCCACCATTACGCCATGAACTTATCACGCAGACTTGAGACTTACTTATCGGCTACTCCTGACGAGCCTGCCACCGTAGTAACTCTATTTCCAGAGTGATACATTGCAAAAGAGTATGACAAAAGGAAGTTTGACATCTGAACTTGCACACTTCGTAAAAGTAATGTTCATTCAGTACACATTATTGTGTTTTAAAAAAGGCTTTTTATTCCCTTAATTACCATAATCAACTATACATCATTTTTTCCCAAAAAATAATGCTAGAATTGCTTTAAATATTCATTCTAAAATTTATGTGAATCTGTATCATTTACAGGTCAATTATTCCATGTTCTGAGATGGGGGACAATTATTTTACGAGCTGGAATACAGTGGAATGTGAACAGAACTGAAGTTCCCCAGGGTATTAAAAGCATTAGGAAGCCATGCTCTGCATTTTAAGCTTTAGACATTCTTTATTCATATATGTCCCAGGGCATAGACAGAAATAAATAGTAGTTAAAGAGCTTAAATCATAAAGACAGAGAATAAAAGAATTGGGAAGAGGCATGCTTATGTAAAGGAAGATTAATAAAATTGTAGATTATGAATGAGGATGTTTTACTACACACATAGGGTTTCTGTCTGTATAATTTTTTGCAATGTTTTAGCAATTTGGAAGATAAGTCAATCCTCTTCTATTCAATAAAGCAATGGAGCTCCTAAATATGTGGATAAATAAGGTTCAAAGACAGAAATTAAGGAGGAAAAGGCTGATGGAATGGAATGGAAGGGTAATAAATCTTATGTTTACTAAGTATCCACTAAGTGATTGCCAAAGTCTTCAAAAGGAAGTATTTCTAACATCAGATTATTTCAAAATGTTGCAATTAATACAGGCTAATCACTTGAAATATCAAACTTAACATAATTTTTTTTAACTGTGTAAAAGTCTTCTGGGGTCACTAATTATCTAATTGTTTCTTTCTTGATATAAACATTTTAAAAGTAAAATGATTCCTTCTTTTCAATATCGCACTCATAAATATAGTCTGAAAAACATCCAGCTTAGTTATTGAGTGGTGAGTGAAAGAGTGGCTATAGGATTTCATCTTGCCAGCCATTTCCCCCAGGAGCCTGCCCTGCTCCCCCAGAGCCTGCCTGCTCCCCCCGCCAGGCCATGTCTCCACAGTCCTCTGTGCTTCCTCTTTGTCAGCGTCATTACATGTGACACTACCTGCCCAGCATCTGGCTTTCCCTAGGGACCCAAACGCTGGGAGGACACAGATCACATCTGCTTTCCCTGTGGGTTCCCAGTACCTAGGAAAAGTCTAGAAAAATAAGCCATAATCATGCTTGTTTAATAAAAGAAATTCTCAGGGCTTCTTAAAATAAGATACATCACTTGGGTTATATTCTTTTATGTTCCTAAATAGGAGTGAAAAATATCTCCACAACTAATGCGCATAGCCCTCGCTTAATTTATTTTTCTTTAGCTGCTCCCTCTGACAAAGCCAAGGGTGTTGCCATAAAAGACAAAACAAATAAGAAAATAAAATAACCAGAAAGTCCACTCTCATGGTTATTACCAAATTAATGACTGGCCCATCCCCTCTCTATGTATCTACACACACATATACATATGTGTGGGTATATATATGTATTTATGCATGTATTATAAATATGCATATGTATATGTGTACATATATGTATATTTTCATACATATATTCAAGGTATAACAGTAGCTCTGATCTTGTAAACCCCACACCAGCACTATCTTGTTTTTTAAAAAAAAAAATATATATATATATGCACACACACACACACACACACACACACATACATATATCTATATGGTATGGGGGTTAGATTATAAGATTAGAGCTAATGTTATGCCATGAACTTGCCATATGAACTTGAGCACTGTTGCCTGCTGAGTTTCAGTGTCTTATCCATTTGTTTCTCATTTGAGAACCACTGCAAACAGTTTTTGAGATGAACAAGTAAGGTAATTTGCATGAAAGCATTCTGAAAAACGTCACATAAAATTTTAGGCACTCTAACTGGTACCGTTTGTAAGCTTTTGGGGGAGGCAGAAAAACTATTTTTGTGTGGTTATAAATATTTTTGGTTTGAAAATTTATCTTCTAAAATCGGTTACCTCGTGAGCATGGTAAGTAGCCATATCATTTTATTGGGTTCAAAAAGGGTGCCAATCTTCAGCTTCGATAGGGAAGTGTTCTTTATGTAAAATCTTTTGATCCTACGTGTGTAAGGATAGGTTATCAGCTTTTGTTTAGAAGAACTAAAAAAGAAAATTAGGTGGAAAGGAATTCTCCTGAAATAAACAGATGGAATTTTTCTTGATTGTTCAAAATCCTAGGCTTCTCCTAAATATAGGGACATTTCCATTTATTTTCCAAAGACGTCTGGGCTCCTGAAGACAGGTTGTTTAATCGGAAAAGCATTTGCAACACTGACTCCAACTCCGGCTGTTGGTGCCCTTGATCGCACACCAAATAAGGACAGAAATGGCTTCTTTTTAGAATCATGTTAACAAACAAGAAAAAGCAATGATGAAATTACTAGGCCGAGAAAGTAAATTGTCCCCTTGGGAGAAAAAAAAAGGACCTCAAATGCCACGAATCTCTAAATAATAACTATCGCATATGTTGAATTTCAGTGCTGTGAATTTTTTCCATGACTGGTCAATATCTTGCCAGAGCTACGACGTCTCCCTTTGCCGGAGCCAGCAGTCATAAACTGTCCCGTTCCTCAGCATGCACGGTTGACCTGTCATCCTCACATCCCCCTCCTCACCCAGACACTGACGGTGCATTGCTGAATTTGTGAACTTAACATCACCGTAAGGTCAGGATAACTTTTTTAATTCCTTATTTTACTATGATGATGTCAACCATTTATTCAGTTTTTTTTTTTTATTTTCCTGTGTTAAGGGTGCAACATACGCTATACAGTCCTCATAATAATACATCTGTGTTTCTGTATTAATTTTATTCTGTTTTAACACTGAGGAAATAGGGGCCCACAGAGTTGAAGTCTCTTGCCCCTCTGTTGATACACAATGAGTAACAGACCTGAGGTGAAAACTGAAGTCACCCTGATTGCTAAACCTATATCTTAACCAATACGTGCCTAGAATATAAAAGAAGGAAGGAATGAGGTCAGGTCCCTTTCTTTGGGGAGTTAAGTGAGGAAGGAAGTTTTGTATTTTCATAGGAAAAAGAGATGGTATCGAGTATAAAATTTACATAATCTTATTTAATCTACAAACACGCAGGCGGTCATAATTATTACTGCTTTATGGGGGTTCACAGAGGTTAAGTAACTTGACTGACACCACGAATTTAATATATGACAGAGGCGTGAGTGCAAATCCATTTTGCCTGCTTCCAGATCACCTCCCCACTGAAGCTAGTCACCCAAGCTCTTTCCATTCCTAACTCCATGGGCCTGTGAGCCCAGGGTGAAACGGAGGCTGCAGCCAGGGGCTCCGTGGGTGCAACTGTGATATCCGGAGACTTGCAGAGGCAGAGAGAGGGGAGCCCACACAGGTCAGTGTTCCTATGTAGCGTGCATGGGCCTGTATTTTCTCTCGGAATATTCTACATAGAAGTGAAATACCAACTCTTTTGGACCATCTAATCAACAGTAGCCACTCACTAGGGGCTAAATTACAAATCCAGGTATCTGAGTAACAGCAAAAGAAAAGCGTTTGTTGTTGTTATTATTTGTTTCTGTTTTGTCACGTGATGCATAATACACGGAGTGACATTATCTAGCTCTCTCCCAAAATCACCTGAGAAATCATAACAGCCATTGATCACTGGGCCACTAAATAGGGAAGGTTCTGGTTTTTGCTTTCAAGTGCTGCCACTGATTTTATTTCTATCAGTTCAGTGGAGTTAAGTGAATTTCCCAAGTTGAATAAGTGGTAAGTAATGGGCCTTTGATTAAAACTTTAGCTTACCTCTAAATTTTAGAGAATGAGCCATTTCTATATTAGGGGCTTTATGAAACTAAGACGTAGCAATACATTTGAGGACACATAATTATTATTTTATTAGTTAGATAATATCAAGTAAAATCATTTATAGTGAAATTCTGGTTAAACCGGACCGATTTCAGTTTGATAGATGTATATGTTATGGATAACCCCTAAGTGATACAATTTGCATGAAAATAAAACGAATTGCCATCCAAGAAACCAAATCATTTTACAACACTATTGGTTGCTAGATAATAAAATGTTTGTGGCAGCAAGTATGTTCCGAGATATTCTAAGAGTGACTATAACCAAATCATAAAAGTCCTTGAAATAAACAGAGCTAAAAGGCATAGCCATGTTTCTGAATGGAACATTAGTCCAAAATTAATCCAGCCTCCCTCTCTCCTGCCCTCCCTCTGTCCCTTCTTCCTCCCTTCTACACACATATTAGGCACTTACTGTGTGCCACGTGCTATGCCTGCTGCTTGCTGGTGATCAACTGTGAACATAATTCATGCCCAAAGGGAACTCAGAAAACGTTATGAACCAAAAATTAAAATTCAAGGCTTATAAGAAATTGGGCTGGTTTTACATTTTTTAAAAAGCATCAGGGCAGCAGGAAGAAAAGGGATATACAATATTCTCAGAAACAGAAAAACATCACTTGAGCTCTTATTTATCAAAAATGTCTATAATTAAGAAGAAGGAAATGTTTAAAGCCATCAACATTAAAGACAAATCAAATGAGATATTTTTGGTGAAATCTATTTTATAGCACTGGCTCCGGGGAAATACTTTTCCTCAAACAGTCAGTTCTTACTATTACAGTAAAGTGGGCAGGGCCTGGGAGAGATACCTCAATACAGAAGCTCTTACTTTGTGCCCAGCCGGGGTTAGATGACGACGGGTACAGAGGAGGGGTGAGACTTGGTGCCTCTTCCTAGTTGCTTGCAGCCTGGAAAGCATCTTACTGCAGAAGACCATCTCTGTCACCTGGGATGGTGACCTTTTTCTCAACAAAACCTATCCATAGTGCTTACAACATAAATACCAACAAACTGTCCCTTAGAATCTTTCTTGCACAAATAAAGGGGGGAAAAGATAAGCAGCCATCAGTAGAGTTATCAGCCCCAGAAAAGATCAGAATGAGCTGACTTACAGATGTCTAAAACAGAAACTTGGTGGGGCATGTAAGATTTGTTTCAAAGGAAAAATGTAGACTATGACTCCAGCGCTATCCGAAAAGAGGTGTTTTTTTTTTTTTTTTAAATTCTATTATGAACATTTTCAAACGTGTAGGACAGTTAAAAGAATTTTGCAATGAACACCTGGGAAGCTACCACTTAGATTCTACCAGTAACATTTATGAGACTGGTTCTTATCCTGTGATTATCATATTGGATTTGAACAATAAGAACTCTGCTCCTATAGTAAGATTCAACCAAATAATATTTAGCATCGTGTTTTATGCTGAACCTAAAACTGTAAGTCTCTATGTTTTCTTATTGAGTCTATTTTAAAAGGTAGATTTTGAACAGGTGAAGACAATACATTTTTTCTATGTAATAGAATCACAAAATAAATTTGAATTTTTAAACTTTTCTAGCAAAAATAATGATTAAGATCAAATGTTAAAGATATGCTCAAAGATTTGAATTATCCATTTAAGTGATTAAAGCTATCAACCATGTGGTTTTATTCCGGTTTAGTCTTAGGTAATATCTTTTCTGAATTGTATGATACAGGGAAATTTTTGGTAAATTATGGGTCAAATAGTTGGGACTGAGATGATTGGGAATTTTCCACAGTCACTAATATTGTACAAAATATCCACAAAAAAAATCTATGAATCTAGAGCAGTTTTAACAAATTGGAACTTTGGGGGTTTTCTGTGAGGTTTTTCCCTTTTATTATATTTTAAAGTAAACATTAACTGAATGGTAGGCCTAGTTTGTTACAGACAAGACAGTCTACTTTCCCAAGAAATGAAATAAAAACAGTCTCAACATCAATGACTCTAGTTTCCGTCTATTATTTCCGATGTGCCCAGTGGAAAGGTCAGCTTGTTAACTTCTCAGCAATTTGAAATGCAGGGCAAAGTCAGATGACATCACAAGAGTGACAGAAGAAACCTAATTTTAGTCTCCACGAAACAGAAGCACTTTCACAAATGATCACTGAGCACTCTTAGCCCATGTTTGGGGTTTCGTACTGGAAAAGGAAATTTAGTCCAGAGGGAACAGGCACTGGAGAGAGTCCTGAAGGAAGCCAGGGTACTCTGAGGGGCGCCACGGACCCAGAAGCATCTCAGATTCAGACAATCAACTTTTCAGGTTCACTGAACGGATGCGTTTTGCAACTCTAGTACAAACTCATGAAAGCAGAAGTTCAGAGAAAATGGCCAGTGTCTCAAAAAAACAGCACAGAATGACAATTTCAAAAAGATGTTAGTGTTACTACTTTGCTAAAAAGCACAGTAAAAACTTTTAATACTAAGTAGAATCCAGTTATTCCTCAACAGCACTTATCAATTAAAACTTACTCATTAAAATATGTACCAAAATTTTAACAGTGTTATTTCTGGGTAATAGGCATTTCAAAACTTCTTATTCTTAATGTTCTCATTTTCTACAACAAATAAAAATACTTTTATAAACAGATAAAACTGAATATATGCTACTAAAAAAATCTTAGAGAGTCATGTTTCTTTCTTGCTACCGGGAGTTTCAGGTCAACCAAAGGTCCTCAATAAAGACCTTTGAATTCATATTCGATTACATATCACAGATATTTTCCACGTTGCTGAGATTTTAAAGGGTCTGAGAGAGAAGTCTCCATAAGTCAGATAGGCAAATATACCATTTGACACATCTACGAAGATGCGATTTAAAATCTGATTAGAAGCAGCCTGAAGCAGTCTGCAGAAGCATAACTACAGGGGATAGTTCAGGCTGCCTTCCAGAGGTGGTAGAGGAGCCATAGCTAGGAAAGTGCAAAAGAAAGAAACAGAGCTCTTAATACATTTAGGGAAACTCACTCTGCACCAGCTTGCAAGGAAAATTCTCTATGAAAAAGAGAGATGTTGGTACAGCGCCCCCTTGTGGAGAGATTTTCACGACGGTACCCTCTCCTTAAAAAGCCCAGAGGCTGATCCAAGGCTGACCCAGGGCATTTGCTTGGCTTTCAACCCCGGGAAGCACTGACTTCCAAGTCTCATGGAAGATGTGTATGTGGCTCTGAGCAGCACACCGACTTGATACTCTGCTTCTTTGTATTAACGTGTACATAAATATTTCACAAGGCTGTGCTTCTTAATAACACACTTGAAAAAGAACTTCCTAAAATAGAAAATAAGGAATATGTTTGTCCCCACTATCTATGAAATTGGCTCTTTTGCTCTGATGAATGACATTTCTCCATTTGACTAAAGAAAATGGAAAATTGGGCACTATATTAAAGATCACATATTTTCCATTCTGCTTAAAAACACGAAGCCATTTATTTATGAAATGTTAGTACACTAATGAGGGCACTGTGAAAACGTATTAGTCACCTGAAATTTCACATGATAACCGCTGATAAAAATATTGCCATTTGAGTAATGTGAGAATTAGGGGCATTTTGATGTGCTTGATTTAGCTTTATAATTAGAATAAAAATCTTAACTCATGTAAGTGATTCCACTGATTTGCAATTATCTGGATAACTGCTCAACTGGAAAAATCAAAGTCTGGATGCTTCCTACAAAAGGGAAGTTGCTCTGGAATGTGACAGAATGCAAGAAGAGCTGTGCTTTCTCTGACAGTCTGACTCAAAACAGGAGAGAAAACGATTTGCTCTCACATCCAGTTGGACAATTGAATGGGAAGGGAGGACAGATTTTGCTTTTCCTGTTCCTGGCTGTACTACCCAGTGAGTGAGAATCTCTTTCATCTTTACTCACCTTTCTATTGAAGCCAGTCTGCAAAATATTCTCAGAATCCTGAGCCAGGAGAGTAAAACGTGTGGCTCAGCAAAAACCAGCATTAAAAAGCAAAAACAACACCCCAAATGGCTTAAGTTGCCCCCCAAATCTCTATTGGCTTTTCCAGAAACGACTCCAAATGAACACACACAGAAAGGACAAACAGCCTGCTTTGTATGCAAATACAAGACGAGTCCCCAAGGTTCCCTGGCTTCCAATCAAATTGTCATCACTTCTCAAGCAAGTACTATCTGGAAACTCTACTGTAGCCTCTGCTGAAATGTCAGGCCGCTCCTTGATGGGCATCACTGTGTTTATGTGGAAATGATAAGAAGAAGCAGGGAAAAGAAGGATGGAAACAAGTCTGTACGGGAACCCACCACTCACTTGGGTCTTGGGCCATGAACTTTCACACTGGCTTGCAAATCCTCCCCTTTCCATCCCCATTCCTGATATTTTGCCTGGTTTTCAGGATACTATATCTACTTTCATGGACATTGACATTGGATATTTAATAGTCTTAGCTGAATCCCACTCAGGCAGACTGTGCAAAGTCTTGGAGTGGGTAGTTTACTTGAAAAGGCAGGAGGGTGGTGATTCTAGGAAGTACAAGTTAGGGGGAGGGGGAGTAAAACAGGGAAGGAAGACAAGTTACTAGAATGTATATTTATAAGTAGGTTACCAGAGGCAAACGGGGCTCAGTCTTCCTGGGGACGCTTCGAGGGGCCATATACATACGCTTTGGCATTGCCCCTGTGAAGAGTGGAACTTGGGGCATATGAACACCAACCCTGGCCCCCCAAGTGTTTGAGGGTCTCCACTAAAAGTATGAAAATCCCACACAGTCTAGGCAAGCTCTTTTGTCCTGGAGAAAGCCCCAGGTGTTAGAGAATCAAAGGTGGCAGAGCCCACCACGGCCATTGGTGAATTCTGGAGTAGGGGGCGGGAAATGGGGCAGGGCTCGCCACCAATAGGCTTCTCAAAACTTAAGATGCCAGAGCTGAACTACCCTCCCAGTAAACCTACTTCTCCCTTGTTTTCCCCATGCTCAGTAAATAAAAACTCAAGTTTTTGATTTGTTCAGGCAAAAATCCTCGTATCATCTTTGACTCATAGCTTCCTCTCGTCCTGTGTAAAAATCCATCATCAAATACTGTCAGCTTCATTTTCAAAATAGAACCAGAATCTAGTCACTTCTCATCACCTCCATTTCCACTACTCTGGTCCAAGTCACTCTTACCTGTTGCCCAGACTGTGGCAGTGGCTTCTTAATCACTTTCCTTGCTTTTACCCTTCCTCAAGTCTATTCTTCATAGAGCACACAGAGTGATCCTCTAAAAATGTTTTTTTTCCTGAAAATCCTCTACTAGTTTCCCACTTCACTGGAGATAAAATCCTAACTCTCTACCATGGCTTACAAAAACTTCACTCCTAATTCTCTTCTTCTGCTCTCCAGCCTTGCTCACTCGGTTCCAGCGTGAACACAGTGTGCCTGCTCCTACCTCAGGACCTTTGCACATGCTGTTTCCTCTTCCTGAAACAACTTTCCTTCAGATATCTACAGGGTTCATTCATTTTGTTAGGATTTAAATGTCAGTTTCACAGAAAGGACTGCCTATTCTGACTTTTCAGTCTAAAGCTGCTCTCCCACCACTTTTTCTTCACCTTGTATTACCTTTCTCCCTACAACTCAACATCATGACATGCTATGTATTTTTGTACACATTCATGTATTTCATATACTTTGTTCTATTTTCCCCACGCACAAAATTAATGGAGAGACAGATTTGTTCACTGCTGTTTTACCAACAACTAGAACAGGGTCTAATAGTGGTAGTATTTCAATACATATGTGCTGAGTGAGTTACTTCACTGGACTGCGAGCCACAGGGAGATAAATTTTGATACTTATTAATCAAGCATTTACTAAACACCAGGACTGGCTTGTCCTATCAAAAGCAGTCCTGCTCTTCAGTAGCACAAATGTCCAAGATATCTGAAATTGTCATGAAATTATCCAAGATATTGTGAAATTATCAGAGGTCAAAGGAGAGATTCTTGTGAACAATGGTAGTTAGGAAAATGGAGAAAAGAAAGGTTAAGTCTGGACTGTGAAGAAACTTGAACAATACATTAGGAGTGGGATCTTTGCCCCATTTAGAAGTGAAAAGTCACCAAAGGTTTTGGAGTAATTAAAATGAAATTAAATAAACCGAGCAGTGCCTGTGGCTCGGTGGGTAGGGTGCCGGTCCAATATACCGAGGGTGGTGGGTTCAAACCTGGCCCCAGCCAAACTACAACAAAAAATAGCCAAGCGTTGTGCCAGGTGCCTACAGTCCCAGTTACTTGGGAGGCTGAGGCAAGAGAATCACCGAAGCCCAAGAACTGGAGGTTGCTGTGAGCTGTGTGACGCCACGGCACTCTACCAAGGGTGACAAAGTCAGACTCTGTCTCTAAAAAAAAAAAAAAAAAAAAGAAAAAAGAAAAGAAAAAAAGAAATTACATTAACTAAAAATTAAGGTAGGATTTTGAGCAATTAATATTTTGATTCTATACATAGGGACTTGAGTAAGGAAGACTTAAGACCGACAGCATCATGAGTTTTTCCCCCTTACATCTCATTTTTGCCCAATATCCAAGGCACTGGCACAGATAATCCTACTTGCATCTTTTGATATAGTTTGTAGACTACAGTATCATTGTATATTTTTTCATTCTCAGTTAAGAAACGTTTAACTAACATATTTTGGCTGAACAAAGATGTACCCATGGTTTCTTTGGAATTGAGAGTGAACCTATTACAGGTGTGACGAGCTCAGATCCATTCCTGTCAGGTTATCTGAGAACTATTAAAATATTAAAAAGAGATCAGGTTAGGCAGGAATACGCTATGGGTTTTCTCATGAGTGAATAAATGGGAATAAGCACGTACAAAAACCTTGTGTCGCAATTAGCAAGATTCTTCATGTCTCTAATTGGTTTCTTATCTAGGGCAAAAGTCACACTGCCATCTTCTTTTCTCCGGAGTGTTAGGAAGAACCAGAGAGCTATATGCTGGACACTGGACTCCTGTGGTCATCTATCCCTGGGACCGTCCAGTACCACAGGAGCTAAATAAATGTATGCACAATGGGGACGTCAAGCTTCTCAGAAGACGGACTCCAGGACTATGTCATTATTGTGCTCTAAATTCTGCTTTCCTTTACATAATGGAGATTTAATTGTTTTGTTGCAGAAAGGATTTAAGGCTTCTCCAGTTCTTTTGGCAATTAGCTGAGTTAACCCACGTCATCCATTTCGTCACCCACCCAGAGGACAGGAGCTAATGCTCACATTTCTCACTGCTGTCTTTGCACCTTCATAGATTTGAGAATCTGTCATGTACCTGAACCACAGATTGTCATTTGAAGATAGAAGCTAGTAAACTTCAGAATGTTGCACTTAGGTTTGTACATAATTCCAAACGACTGACTGAATCTGTTAGTTTATTCGGTTCCAAATTTGAAAGTGAAGAGAAATTGCACAGGAAGGAGCTTAGGCACCAGGGTTATTTGATGGAATTAGCTAATTCTAATTCAGTGTTTTCACTTAGCTCATCATATTATTTGCCAAGTAAACATGTGGCTACAGTACTCAGTCTCCTACGTTCAAGGCTTAAAAAGCTCTAAGGAACCTGTTAAAAAATGTACAGTGAACTAAGAAAAAATGATTCCTTGTAGCTCCAGTTGTTAAGTTTTTACTCATGCTATGTTCACCCTTTTAGATACCTTTTAACACAATGACAAAGAGAACAAAAAACTTTGCATTTTCAGAGGATAATTCATGCTACTAACATAAATCATGAGGAAAAGCTGAAGTGAAACTAATGACAAGCTCTGCTGTGTGCCATACCGCCGTGGCGTTTTTGCCAACATTACTTGTAGGATTTCTTCCAATATTTTATGCCAGGATATTGCTGAGGAATTCAGTGTTCAAGACAAAGTTCATTTCAGCATTCGTCTGTCTCCCATGGCTCTGCAGCACCTCTCTACACACATCCATCCAGAGGGAAAAGCCAGGGCAGGAGGCAGAGTTTAAAGGGAAAGGAAAGGTAGGAGAGGGAGGGGGAGAGAGAGGAGAGGGGAGGGAAGGAGGGGGGACATAGATGGGGAGGGGGATAGGGAGAGAGAGAGGGAAGGAGACAGGGAGAGAGAGAGGGACAGAGAGGGGGAGAGAGAGAGGGAGAGAGACAGGGAGAGGGAGGGGGCAGGGAGGAGGGAGATGGGGAGAGGGACAGAAAGGGGGAGGAGGGGAGAGAGTGAGACAGGGAGAGGGAAAGAGGGAGAGGGAAGGAGGAGAGGGAGAAGGGGGACAGAGGGAAGAAGGAAAGGAGAGGGAGGGAGGGGGGACACAGATGGGGAGGGGAATAGGGAGAGAGAGAGGAGGAGATAGGGAGAGGGAGGAAGAGAGGGAGAGAGGGGGGAGAGGGAGACAGGGAGAGGGAGAGAGAGAGGGAGAGACAGGGAGAGAAGAAGAGAGGCAGGGAGGGGGAGAGGGGCAGGGAAGAGACAGATGGGGAAGGGGATAGGGAGAAGGAGAGAAGGAGACAGGGAGAGGGAAGAAGAGAGGGAGAGAGACAGGGAGGGGGAGAGGGGCAGGAAGGAGAGAGATGGGGGGAGAGGAGAAGAAAGGGGGAGGAGGGGAGAGAGTGAGAGGGAAAGAGGGAGAGGGAAGGAGGAGAGGGAGGGAGAGAGAGAGGGAGGCAGAGAAGGAGAATGGGAGGAAGAAGAGGAGGGAGAGAGGGAGCCGCAGAGGTGTCCTGCTCCGCAGTCCAGGGAGCTTAGAGGGCAGTTCACTTTCTGTACCAGCGCCACTAGCTCTGCTTCTCCAGCCAGCCCTTTCTTCCTTCCCTAGTCGTCCCCACATGGCCTCAGTTACCCTCTCACCACCCAGTGCACGGTGGTGACTCAGCCACAACACAGAAGCCAAGACAAATCGTCCCATCGCAGCTAAAATGGTGACTCTAATGATATGTCTCCTGAACAATCAATAATTCATTTAAATGGATTTTCTGATGCATAAAATAATTTCTTTATAACCTTCTGACTTTTAGCAGTACTGACCTAAGAATCACATCAGAAAAGGGCTGTCAGAACGCAGAAATCGCTTTCTGTTTGAATAACATTTATTTTTACAACTTCATAAATGATAGCTATTTATGACAGAAACTTCAGAAAAGGAAAAAAAAAGTTGACAGAAAGAAAAGAAACCACACCTATGTCCACAGGCAGTTTGGAAATCTGGTTTATTTTCTTCTGAATATCATTTTTAATGGTTGGTAAGATTGGCTGGGCCTAATAACAAAATTTACTTCAACATCAGTTTATGTAAAAGATTTAGAATATACGTAAATATAAGTACTTTGTGGTGAATATCTCTGAACACAAATTTCTTAGTATCTCAAATTTCTTCCGTAATCCAAATATCCTTAAGTAAAATTACTGGATTAAGAAGTAGGAGTATTTTTGAGCTTGAGGCTTCTGATGATTTTTCATTCATTTTTACAAAATAAAACTTTCAGATCTGTTCAAAAACCAATATACTTCTACAGTATGCACCATTTTATTACGACTTTTAAAAAGATTAACACAAGATAATTCAAAATAACTTCTTATTCACCGGAAAGAGGACTCTCTGCATGAAAACTAGAACCTATAGTAATAAAAGATAATGATTCTTGTGAGATAGAAAAAATCCCACCCTAAAAATACTGAATTTTGGCCATATTTTATGAAAAGTTCTAAAACAATTTAAAAAAAAAAGAAAGGAAGCAGGAGAGAAAGGCGTACAGCTATTCCTCCAGCGTCCACAGATGGTCGACAACTTCAGGCTCTGTGGCCAGTGAGGTCACAGGCGCTGCATTTCAGACAAATGATGCCTCTCAGTGAGGCACTTTTTCATAATTGTAGTGTGCTGTTTACAAGAGGGCCTAGACTTCACAGTATCCTTGTGTGCCCTCTAGTGTTTACGTTCATTAAAACCTTTGAGACGTTCCTGTGAGTCCCTCTCCCTGCTTCTAAACCCCAGTTGAACACCATTTCATTCCTACTTAGAACAGTGGCCAACATAGATGCCATTCTGAGAACTTTTTACTTTTATAAGTTTACTTATAATTTTTCATTGCAAAGAGAGCTAGAGCAGGGGTCGGTTACCACAGGGCAAATCCCAGCCATCCCAGGTTTTTTATTGTTGTAAGTAAAATTTTGCTGGACACATTGTGCATCCGCCGAAGGTGACTGAAAGTAACTTACTTGCTCAACAACAGCAGAGCTGAGTAATGTCCAGAGGAACCTTATGGCCTGAGAGAGCTAACATAGTCACCATCCAACCCTCACCGAAAAAGTCTGCTGATCCCTGGGTTAGAGAATCCCGCTGATCATTGGATCAGCTGCCCTGACATTTCACAATATCCCTTAATCCTCCTCTCTTTTCTTCAACCGCTGGACTATGAGTTAAAACAAAGACTGTGGTGGGCCAGTTAGCTGCGTGTTTCATACACCAACTCTGTATTGTTTTCGGGAAAATAATGTGGTTCTCTTTTTGGTAACATCTACTCAGTGTGATAATATCAACTCCATCTGGATGACTTTGACATTAAAATAATTATATGGAAGAGAATATAATGAGATCTAAACTCTTTACCACTCATCTCTTACTGATTAGCTAGAACTTGGATGAGGAACATTAAGATCCCAGCCCTAAAGCTTGCAATTACTATTAGAAACACATACAGTCCTCTTGGAATAAAGTATGCATACCAGTTATAATTAATTACTGTGGCGTTTACTGAAGCTTATGCTTCATTCAAATCTCACACAACCGCTTTTTTTATACACTAGTGAAAGCACAGTGCACAATAATAAGGCCTTGGTCGTAAGTGGGCAACTTACACTCTACCTTCTTTCTCCAGAACAAGTTCTACATTTCCCTAAGGCCCTCTCCTATTTTATCCTCTGTTTTGTATAGCTGGATGCTTTATTGAAATTTCTCACCCCTTATCTGAAACAGCTGACATACAGTTCATGGGAGCTTTTTCCCCATATGGTTTCTGGGAAATGGATCTATTGTATTGCTTTCTCACTAACAGTTTGGCTTTTGTTTTATGGTTATAACCAGGGTAATGGCTATAACAATTCTTTTTCATCAAAAGTGTACAATGGCATCAGCCTGGCCGGAAGTTTTATACAATAATAGGAGAAAACACAAAACCACGGACTGAGAAAAGTGAATGAAAACGGCCTTTGGACAGGCAGCCTTCTCTGGTGACACGTGTGCCTGGAGCTGTCCCCTCTCTGTCATGTTTCTTCATGGGCACATCCTTTACGCTGCTCTTCACGTCCCTGACCCCATCCTGCTCTCTTCCTCCTCCCTGATCCAGAAATCCTTTCAATACCAACACAAATACTGCAGAGACTTACTTTATGGAATCACATACTTAAAACTTCCAAAGCAAATAATTTAAAACTCCCTTTCCAAACATAGGCAATAACCACAACTAAACAGGTGGTGAAATCTATCATTTTCCATGCTCAGTGTTAAAGGAAGAAAACTCAGAGAAAAGTAACACCATACCTCTTTTCCGTAAGGAAAAAAGAAATCCAAACTTAAGTACAAAAGAAAAGAGCAATAAATTTCAAATCAGAAAGGATTTCAATGCTTTTTGTCCAATACATTAGTTAAAATTGTCATCAGGGATATAGTTAACTCTTATTTACCACCATGCGTTTCATTTTCTCTCAATAATGCATTTTAGTTCCTGCACATACCCTCGCCACTGATGGTGATTTTCTCCAAAGAACAATTCTCACCACTCCTAGGGTCTTTTTCCACGTGTAGTCTGCTTTATAAGAGAAGTTTTAGAGCAAAAACTTAATTCCCTGGACCCCAGAAATCTGTACATTGCAAGACATTATTCTGGGAAGTCAAATATAAACAAGGGAAAAAGAAGATGGTGTTGGAATCAGACCAACCTGGGTTTAAATCCTAGTGGTACTATAGCCTAAAGCAAATCATTTTATCTTCCTTAGGCCTCAGTATTTTCACCTGCAAAATGGGGATTTTACATTTACCTAATTGGATTATTGTGAGCATTGAATAAGTTCTTTTTTTGGTATACTGTAGGAGCTCAATAAATATTATCTTCTTGCTTTGGTATACATTTTATTTCATGCCAATCTTTGCTGAAAGATAGATGTTTAGTGCAGTTCATAAAACATGGAAGAGCTATAAGCAATTTGAAGTGGATAGAAAAGAAACAAGTGCTACATTTCTGCCTTCTTTGTAGGGTGATCAAGTTGGTTTATGTGAAATATTTGTCCTCTTCTAAATGCTGAGCTATTTATTTCCTGGTGTAAATTCAAGCATTCCACTCAGAGTTGAAGCAATTAACTGAGAATACAGCAGTCTTGGTGTGGCTTCTCCTTCCCATAAATTCACAGCACGTCTCCTATCCTGTCTGCTTCACTCTTTCACTGCAGCCTCCTGAGCCCTCCAACCATGCCTGGAAATACAAGGATCTCAGGCCTCAGGGTGTTCGCATTCACCAGGCTCCCTCTGCCTAGGAAGCCACCCTGCTCACCCCACCCTTCAAGCTTTACTCCCTCAGCAAGCACTGACCTGGTTTCTCTATTGAAAATTCCAACCAGGCTCTGAGCCTCTATTTTACCTTCCCTTCGTTCCCATCCTGTGTTTGTTCCCCAGCACTCACAGCCTTCTAACACGCTATACAATGTATTCACTTCTTCACTGAATCTCCCTGTCTCTACAGCCCTGTATCAGCCACACCTAACCCGGGGTTTCCGTCTGTTTTGTTCACTATTGAATACATAGGACCTGGAACAATTCCCGGTATATAGAAGGTACTAAAAAAGTTTGTTTAGGAATGAATAATGCACAAGAACCAAACATAAAAATATGAATTATACATATGTATACATGTATTTATATTCATATAAAATGTTAATTTCACTTCTATATTTAACTTTTATAAATAGAAGTTAATTATACAAATAAATATTTATGTATTTATTAACTATATGAATATTTAATTAAATTTTTAGTGAGGAGTAAATCATCTTACTTTTACTTAATGTTTATGAGAGAACTTATGGTAACCATTAGAGCTGCTGGCTCACTCCAGGTCCCACATGTAGGTGCATTAATAATCCTCTTGTGGTTGATCTGAGCCATGTGATAGTCCTGGCCAGTGAGTCACGGGTGGCCAAGCACTGAATAGTCATTCAGTGGGAGACCCTCTACTCTTTCCTGTCTTCTGCTGCCAGAGCGACCAGCCAAATCCACGATGGTAACTGTGCCATCTTCCCCACTGGAGTGAGGAGGCTGAGCACAGCTCCCAGTCCATGACATGCAGCACAGGAAACAACAGCTACAACAATCACCACCTTTGTTACAAGAACCAGAGGTTGCTAAGGCAATTTAATGTACCCACCATGACACATGTGAGAAATGATGCACATATAACCTAAAAATTACACTGAAAAGCTTGTTTTAAACCCCCCCCACAAAACTATATTATATGTATCCATTTTGAATGCCCTTTCTCAAATCATTTTGTTTCTGCTAGTATTTAACTCTAGAATTCTAAGTAATATGCATATGTTGTCTTTTTCTTGATTTTGAAAGTTTTAGCCATTATGTATTGATTTCTTATTTGATAGGTAAAGATTTAATTTTTTCGTACTGATTTCCCTTCGCTTTTTTTCACCTAGTTACATCACTACTTTTACTTAAATTTACAATTGCCGTTTACATACTTTTACTATATAAATCTCGCTCACTACATGCAATGTGGGCATATTTGCTTTATGGCACTTTTTTTTTGCCTGTAATTATTAATTGCCTTGGTTTTCTCCACATGGCAAATTATATCTGTCATTTCCCCATCAAATGATCTAGCAAACTGGAAAATCTATCAAGTCCATTTTCTCCTCTCAGGCTGCCTTCTAAGGACCTTCTATTTGCTTGCTTCAGTCTGTACTTCTGGGCTAGTTGCCTTTCAGGCCTCCTAGAAATCTGACAGTTTAACATTCTCTCCGTTGTTTTCCATGATGATCACTAGATCCCATGGCTTCCACTTTAATCTCTTCCTGTTTCTGCTGGAAACAGAAACATCCCATTTTACAGCAGCTTAAGGGGCAAAAGAGTGATTCATATTTAACTTTTTTCAGAACGTGCAAGACTAGGGATGGCTTTATTCCATCTTTACAGCAGCTGGTGATTTGAGTTGCTATAGGAGTCTATGTTTCAAATAAAACCTCTTCAAAACATGTAAGTCAATGCTCCATTGTATTCCAGCACCGATTGTTGTTTTTTAGTAATCTCACATTAATTTTATTGCTTTCAGCATAGGTGGAGGGCAGAGAAGAAGCTTGGGCTTTCGGCATTCATGATGTAGACTGTACTGGATGCTGAAATGCAAGGCCCAGATTCCCCTCAGCACGTACTTCTCCAGTACAGAGTGTGCTGCTCTTGTCCAAGACCTCAAGCAGCCTGCAGACAATAGCTAGTTGATAAGGAAGGAGGTGTATAAAGGCAGTTTTAGAAGCCCCCATTGAACCAAATGAGGCCTCCATTGGGCCTTTAATCCTCTGCCTCCTTTTCCTCCATAGATGTCCATCAGGAGAGCACTTCCTCATAAGTTTCCACCAGACCAATCTCTGTCTAGAGTCTTTTTCCCAGGGGAACAGACCTGCAGCCCAGGCATTCCCTTCATCCCTTGTTTCAGCCCCAAGCCTAAACTCCACGGTGTGCTATATCTGCTCTCTCAGAGTCCTGAGCCTTTCCAAGAACATATCTCTAGAAAATAAAGTTTGGTTATTTTTCATTGTTAGACACTGTGTAGTTGGGTGTTGGGGTCTTTTCTCCTATTCTTACGTCTCTCAAGTTCTTCTAATTAGAGATAATATGAACACATGGTATCAATTCACTGCAATTAAAAAGTCTATTTTTTTAGATTACAGGTTCAATTGTTTATTAGCATAGCCTAAAAACTATCTTATGTATTAAAAGCAAAAAAAGACATAAGAATATTCCCCAAACTGTTGCATAAAATCCCAATTGTTGAGATTTTCAGAGTCCAGTTGAATAATAAAAACATGTAAAAGACTAGAGTGAAAAATCTGGAAAATAATGGCTTGGCAATTTTTAAAAAACAATGTTTAAAAATTGCATGACTTCTAAGAGCTTTGAATATACCAATTAGAATGTGACTATTCTAGAAAAGTGGAGCGTATTTGCAGAGTAATTGGACCATTCTCCTCTGGACATTTTTTCATATCAGAGTATGCTGTCTTTTAGAATATGACTTGGGAATTACTGCACAAGTATCTTAAACTAACGTTTATGCTAATGTCAATGCTTCTATTACTCCTACAAGAATTCCCTTTAGCTGGAGAGGTAAAGTGAATTGCTAATCACTTAAGAAACAGCATGACTGTTCTAAGGAATAAAACATGTCAACTCAACACTTTTCAGGTGAGTGCTTTCTCCATTACATCAAATTGCCTGCTAAATTAAAATTAATCATAATATTTGAATTATTATCATTTAATATAAAAAGTTCCTTTCCCGGAATATTCTATAATAGAAGTCGATTTCTTACCATCCTGAAGTTTGCTCAAGCAATGTGCATCTACTTTTAAATGTTTGGATCTCTAGTTCGGTATGTGACTAAACGTTCTCCATGGAGTACCCAAACCCTTTAGATAATTCTGTTACCAAACAAAAAAGGTACATGTTTAATAACGTTTGGAATATCCCAGAGATTTAGCTTGTTAAAGAGTTTGGAAATTTTCTGGTAATATAATCTCCTCCTCCTAAATTTTAATGAGGGGGAAAAAAGAGGAAACCAGCCCCACTCGTCCTTACCAATAGAGGTAATTTTTGTGAAGGCACTTGATTTCTTCAAGAAAAAGGAAGAAAAACCAGAGAATCAGTAGTAGTTCCATTATATTTATATAGTTAGGGTAGGGGGTAGGGTATGATTCAAGATTCTTCTTTCAAATGTATCAACCTCACCCTTTCCTGATTTCATTTACTCAAGTCTAAGCTGTAATCTTAAAATACATCACATCTTTTTTAAATTGATGAATAAAAATAGTATAATTTATGGTGTGCAGCATGATATTTTAATAAATGTATACTTTGTAAAATAGCTAAATCAATCTAATTAATATATGCACTACTTCACATACTTATCTTTTAATTTGGGGGGTGAGAACTCTTAAAATCTACTTTTTAAGCAATTTTCAAATATATTGACTACAGTTAAAGTCACCCTGATGTACAATAGATCTCCTGAACTCTTTCTGTCTGAAATTTGTACCACCATTGCTCCTATTCCACTCCACCTCCCCCTAAGTGTGGTGAAGCCCCTGAAATTATATGTAAAATTGTGTGTACATTTGCATTTTTCAAGAGCTATAGACTTAATCAGACTTGAAAAGTACCCTGAGACTCTCCCCAAAAGCGATAGATTAATTAAGGTGAGAATCTTAAGGATTCTCTTTCCTTTCTGATTGTACTTTTTATATGATTTCTTATGGAAAATATTATGTCATATTTATTACAGTTAGTAATTTCTTTTCTTGGCCCTTCATTTCTAGACGATCAAGAAACTACAAATAGATTATGGGGATTGGTTAAAATATGCTTAATTTTTATAAAATTTTAGTATATATATTTTTCTGTTCTGAAGAGAGCCACTTTAAAGATTTTTATTTGATACTGGTGAGGAGGTAGAGAAAAGGGAACTTTTTTTTGCAGTTTTTGGCTGGGGCTGGGTTTGAACCCATCACCTCCAGCACATGGGCCCGGCGCCCTACTCCTTTGAGCCACAGGTGCCACCCCAAAAGGGAACTTTTATACACTGTCAGTGGGCAATGCATATCAGTACAGCCATTATAGAAAACAGTATGGATGTTTCTCAGAAAATTAAAAATATGGCCAGGAGCAGTGGCTCACACCTGTAATCCTAGCACTCTAGGAGGCCAAGGTGGGTGGATTGCTTGAGCTCAGGAATTGGAGACCAGCATGAGCAAGAGTGAGATCCCATCTCTAAAGAATAGGTGGGCTTTGTGGTACACACCTGTAGTCCCAGCTACTTGGGAAGCAGACGTTAGAGGATCTCTTGAGCCCAAGAGTTTGAGGTTGCTGTGAGCTATGCCACTATCACAGCACTCCACTCAGGATGACAGAGTAAGCCTCTGTCTCAAAAAAAACTAAACTAAACGTAGAACTACCATATGAGCCAAAATTCCACTGCTCTATGGTTACCCAAAGGGAAGGAAATCAGCACATCAGAGGGATACTTGCATTCCCATGTTTATCATAGCACGATTCACAATAGCTGAGATATGGAATCAACATAAGTGCTCACTGATGGATGAACAGATAAAGAGAATGTGACACACAAATATACATGAAAAAGAATGAAATCCTGTCATTTGTAGCAACATGGATGGAACTGGAAGTCATTATGTTAATGCCATAAGCCAGGCACAGAAAGACAGATACCACATCTTCTTAATCATAAGTGGGAGCTGACAAAGGGATCTCATACAGGTAGGAGAGTAGCATGATAGTTACCAGAGGCTGGGACAAGAGCCGAGTTATGAAGAGAGGTTAGTTAATGGGTACAAACATACAGGTAGGTAGAAGGAAGAAGTGCTAGTGTTTGTTATTCACTCTGGGGTGAATATAGGATATTCAATATATATCCTATATAGAATATAGGATATATATCATATATATATATATGATAGATAAATATACAATACTTTATTGTATATTTTAAAATATGTAGTTTTGAAATGCTCCCAAAACAAAGTGATAAACGTTTGAGGTAATAGATATTCTAAATACCCTGATTTAATCATTATACATTATATGCATATAATAAAATATCACAGGTACCTCACAAATATGTACAATTATTAGGTACAAATAAAAGTATTTACAGTAGAAAAGTGAGTTGAATTATCAAAAAAGAAAGCAATTCTACTACTTTTGCAACATTGAAGAAAGAGGTCTTATTTGAGTGAGAAACTCACTTGCCCACAAGATGGCTCTCTATAATTTTGGGTATATGGATTTCCCAAACCATTTCTCGAGAACCTCTGTCTAAAGTCTTCTCTTCACTAAAAAATAACATATTTACAATAAAAAGTTCTTTATCATTGTTTTACTTCTATGCTTGAACATCTAGCATGCCTGACAAAGTATATTTAAATTTTTTTTTTTTTTGGAGACAGTTTTACTGTCGCCCTTGGTAGAGTGTTGTGGCGTCACAGCTCACAGCAACCTCATACTCTTGGGCTTAAGAAATTCTCTTGCCTCACCCTCCCAAGTAGCTGGGAATACTAGTGCCTGCCACAGTGCCCGGCTATTTCTTTGTTGTAGTTGTCACTGTTGTTTAGTTGGCCTGGGTTGGGTTTCAACCCACCAGCCCCGGTGTAAGTGACTGGTGCCCTAACTGAGGTATGGGTGTCCAGCCTATTTTAAAATTTTCTGAGTCAGTGGATTAATGAATGGATGTTTCAGACAGACGTTCACAGATTATTTACTAAATTTCTGCTATGTCCACAGCCTTGTACCATGGTGGTGGATTTAAAAACAAACAAAAGAGGTTTGTTGGTTTAAAGAGTAAATCATAGTTACTACATTTCAGGAATATAATATTTTTATACCTGAAGTTTCAGAGTATATTTAAATGCATTGTCTTTGGCACAAAGAAGGGAGACATCAATGTTGAGTTCAGTTAGGTGGAAGACCTGATGAGTTGGTTTGATCTCCGAAGAACTACAAGGTTTGTATGAGAAAAAGGTAAGGGGGAGATATTTTAGGAAGGGCAAATAAATAGTACAAGAAATAGCTTGAAATTATATGGTCATGGCGCGCAAAAAAATGGCTTCCCACTAGATAAGACTAGATGAGCTCCAGAGAGTATTTTGAGGGGAGGAAAAGGTAATTAATATTTCTTACACTGAGATTAAATGATTCTTTCTCCCCAACCTTGAAAAATATGCATGCGCTTATTTGAGTATTAGAATTGTGGGACTATATTTAGATCTTTGGAATAGGTTAGGCTTCCTGTGAGGTACTGAATCTCAGTATACAATCACAGAGAAAAAGAAACCTCCTCAGAGAGGATACGAGAATTCAGAAGGTGGGCCTTCAGCAGGCGGAAGAGGAGACTACGCTTCTCTGCCTCAATTAGCAATCTCTTGAGTGAAGGATATGCCATTAGAGCCTTCTCTACAGAAAAGTTAAAGATGGCCTCACTGTCCTGTGTGAAGTAAGGTTGGAGCACAAGCTCCTTGTGGGAGACTGAATTTGAGTAAAATATCTCCTATGATAGGTCCATCTATCCAGTTCCATGTTATTTTGATTTTACATACTTCTTGTTGTTAGTCATGTCTTGCTTTAAAATTCTGGCTTTGTTTCCACTGTTCCCCAAGAAGAGAAGTCTTTTGTTTTTTTTTTTTATTATTTATTTATTTATTTGCAGTTTGGGGCGGGGGCTGGGTCTGAACCCGCCACCTCCGGCACATGGGGCCGGCACTCTATTCCTTTGAGCCACAGGTGCCGCCCATTTTTTGGCTTTTGTTTTTAACCAATATCTGGATTCAATTGGGTTAGGAAGAGAAGTACCTGTCTGTCCAAAAAATGATGGTACTACATAAACAAAAATCAAAAACAGCTTGAGAGAAAGAATTCATCTTTGATGAAAGAGCCTTGAGGCATGTGGTTGGCTGCCTCACTCCACAATGAGAATTCTCTTATTCCAACCTTGAACTCTAAACTTACGGGTCAAACTGTCTATTCAACATGCCTGCTTGGCTTTCTTACAGACATCCCAACTTACCATATTCATAATGAAGCTTTGACCTTCCCTCTCCAAACCCTTTTTTCTTTATGTCTTGTATATCTCAGTTGATAGCAATTCCATCCTTCCAGTTACTCAGTCCCCAATCTTGCACCATTCTCCACTCCCCTCATTACATCACGCACCTTATATATCATAAAAGTCTGTCTGTCACTCTCCCTTCAAAATACAGGGTAGCCATAAAGTTCGTGTGCAATTTTTTTACACCAGAATCTGAGCACTCTGTACCCCCTCCACACTGCTCCATCAATCCTCGTCAGTCGTCTGCCCTTCTCACAGTGAAGCTCCCTCTTTGGTTTCTCTACTTCTTCCCTTGCTCCCCCCCCCACTAAAGTTTATTTCCGCGTTAGTAATCAGAGCAATCTTGTTAAAACCACTGCAAAGATCTCTGGCTGATAAGGGCACCGTCCTTAGTAAGATGGACAAATCCCTACAGAACTGCTGCTGCCCTGCCTCCTCCATCTCCCACTCCACTGACGTTTCATTTTCAATGTTCTCTCCTATTCTCCACTGTGCAATTTCACTCCAGCCACCAGGGCCTCCCTACTGTCCTTTAGGCATGGCAGGAAGACTTTTCTACCTCCTCAGATGTCACCTGTGAAAGACATCTTTTCTAACCTTACTTAAAATTGTACCATGTACATCCCCCACAATATACACATACTCATTAACCTCTTTTCTGATATGTTTTTATTCATAACATCTATCACATAATCTCTTTCTCTTACTCTATGGATACAGAATAGATATATATGTATATGTATATATGTGTACATATATGTATGGATGTGTATATGTGTATATACATACACTATAATATATCGTATATACACACACACATTTAAATTATTTCTTGTTTTTCTCTTCCAGCTAGTATATTTATATACTCCATGAAGGTAGGATTTTTGTCAGTTACATCTGCTTCTGCATCTTTTCCAGTACAGAGAAGAACGATCAGAACACAGTATGCCTTCAATAGTATTTACTAAATAAACTTTTTTTAAAAAAAGTCTGGATTTCTGTGTTCTCTTGAAATTTAGAAAATCTGCCCAACACTTCCTGTGTTTTCACATGGCCACAGCTGTCTGGAGCGTACAAGCAACTGCACGCACAGGTGAAGGTGGGCCCTCCATGGGTCCCCACCTGCCTCCCCCAGTGCAGCACTCCTGGTTCCTGTGGCTGTGTGAGTTGTGACCTCTGCTGGGAGAGTCCTGAAGTGGAGAGTGACAGGATGGAAGGTGGGCTTTCAGGGTGGCATGTGGGAGTAGCTCATGGGCTGACGTGATCAGCCTGGGTGTTCAGCTAGTTAGTCTCTGCTGTCCAAGTCCCAGCATGAGTGGGTGAGGACCTGTGCTGGGTTAACACTAACCCTACCAAAGGATTTCCTTTACACTCGTCTGCTTCCTTCACAAAGAGAACCTGAGAATGGATTGCATATGAAGATGAAAGATAAGAAAGAATAATGACGACTAAAATTTCTAGACTGGTTGATGAGGAGAGAATGCCATTTCCTGATGTTCCTGATGTAGAAAGAGAACCTGGGAAAGAGTCAGCCTAGGTCAGAAATCAGACCTACATACGGGCAGTAATATATTGATACGAGGGAATAAAAGTGAAGTGTGAAAACACAGATTTAAAGGTATTTCTTCACAGAAAAGGATTTTGAGGTTGATGGCAGAGCTGAGGATTCAATTTTGTATACTGTGTTTATATTGCCTACGCAAAGGCACCTTGTGATGAAGACTGTGTCAAGAGCAGAATATGTATGGAACAAGGGGAAAACTGGGGCGTAAAAGACAAGATGCCCAAGTATATAGATCCAGTAGTGGAAATGAGATTTAAAGAAAAATTCTTCTCCTCTTTCCACTAAAGTCTACACATCATCACAAATGCAAGTGTCAATGATTTAATGTCTTGAGACTGGCTGTTTCCACACTCCTTGTGCATCCCACCTTTACCCATTCACGCCTGAGAGAATCTTATTCTAGCGAAGACCAATTATAAATGACATCACCAGTATTTGGGAGAGGCTTCCTCTTTTTCCTTTCCTGACTTTCTGTCTTCAAACCATATATACCCTGTTGATATCTCCAAGTCAAGGGAAACTATTTCAATCTGCTGGGTTTTAGAATAATAATTTTTAAAGGACTGGTTATTTTAAATTCAAACACCATGCAACCCTCATTTTCAACGAAGGGCAGGTGCCAGGCATGGCATCAAGAGAGTAATAGGTGGTCTCGCTTCTCTTCCTTTTCTTTCCTCTAAAAGTTGAGTAAAAATTAAAGTTTTAGTATTCAAAAAACCATGTCCTTTAATTAAAAAGAGAAAGGTAAATGTGATAAAATTTTCTTTGAGTTCTTTAAAGTAAGTGCAGCCCATACAGGTTGAAAGTATTACTTTCAGCCTGTTACGCAGGGCCATTGCATTGTGGGGCCTCATGTTTTAGATCTGGATACTCATTTGTTTGCATTGAAGGTACCATAAGGTGTTTTCTACCCTCAAAGCTCTGAAATGGTTCCTCTGGAGTTGCTAAAATATAGTCTGTTGCTCTGGCTGCCAAATAAGACCCGCGGACATCTTCTATCCGTACTGGCAGATGAATGACAGCAGACGGAATCCAGCCCGCATCCTGTTTCCTCGGCAAGTCTGCAGCCCCAGAAGAGGGAACGTATGCCCAGAGCACTGTGCAGGTTGTTCGTCTAGCATCAGTGTCACTGTCATAGTTGGTGAAGGGTAAATTGGCAAATCACTACACACGGAAGGCAAAACGCCACTCTCTCAATTTCTGGGTTCCTGTAGGCACAGTCTCTTTACTTACATCTTGTATTTTTGCTGAAGGCAGGCTTCTGGGCCAAGATGTGTTGCCAGCCTGGATTTCTTTTTGCTTTTTAGCCTCGTGTGCAGAAAAGCAATTAATATTACCACTAAGGCATGCGTTGCCATTAATTTCAATTCCCTTAGTATACTGATGTGTTAGAAAATGAACACAAAAGTGAACGAACAGCTTACTGAGCTAATACAATCCAGGTCTACTATATCACAGTTGTGTTTTTTATATCACATAACTGAAAGCAAAAATAATGAAAGCAAACACTTTTCTGTTGCTTACCATACACAAGTCACGGTTCCGAGACTTTGAAGTCTATTATCTTTTTAAATATAACAAACCTATGAGGTTAGCATCACCAATGTCATTTACACACAACTGTAATGCCAGCAGTAATAATAGCTAACACATGAGTGTTCACTATGTGTTAGGAACTGTTATATATTTTTATATATATATATATATATATATATATATATATATATATATATTTATATATATATATATATATATGAACAGGTCAAGGGCTTTCTAACCTAAAAATCCAAAATCTGAAATACTCTAAAACTTTTTGAGCACCAACATGACAAAATGACACCTTTGCCTTCTGATGATTCAATGTGCACATACATTTTTTTCCATGCACAAAATAAAAATATTGGATAAAATCCCCCTAGGCTATCTGTACAGGGGAGGCATGAAATATAAATTCCTTTCAACTTTAGGCTTGGGTTGTGTCCCCAGGATATCTCACTATGCATATGCAAATAGTCCAAAATCTGAAAAATTATAAAATCTGAAACACTTCTGTTCCTGTTCCCAGGGATAGTCAAGGAATGGTCAATCTGTATCGGCATATACACAAATGCACACGTACATTCACACACATACACTGGGTGTATATATTAACCCTTCCAATTTTCGTAATAGGCTGTGGGTTTGGCATTATCATTCTCATTTAGAAATGAGGAAACCAATAATTCTAATAATGAGTAATGCTAATAATAGTAATAATAATTTTGTAAATTACTTCAGTATATACCAGTAATCGCAGATATTATCTCATTTAGTCTTCACAGATGTTGACATTACCATTCTGATTTCAGAGGTTATGAAACTATAGGCATTCAAGAACAAATAACTAATAAGTGGGGGCTTGGGTTTGTAACTCAGATACCGAGCCCAAGTCCTGGCCTCTTTACCAGTGTGCCAGACTACAAGCCACATACTCTGGAAATGCAGGTGTAAAATGAGAGAGATTGTGACCACAAGGAATTATCACAGAGTGAAGTGTGTTTTACAACATATTGCATTAATTGGAAAATGCAATTTAACATCTGTTTTCTGAGGTCCCACCAGGTGCAAAGCTGTGTACTAAGCAGTGGGAAAAATGCAGAGTCAGGAAATACACAGGTTCCTTGTGTTTCCCAGGAACTTGTGATCCCATGGGAAGATCCCTCCATGAGTAACGTAAGAGAGTGAAGGTGGGCAGAGTCGGGTGTGTGTGTGAGTGAGCGATGAGCTCTGCGCTGCCTACCAAGCTTGTGGGGTGGGACCCTGGGATAGTGCATTGAACTGTTAAGGGTTCTCACCGGGCTATTTGTCTCTCGCTATTAGACTCCACTTACATCTAGATCTGCTGACGTTGTTCTTGCAGCTATCGGTTTTCTGAACTAACACAAAAGGGAGAGGGGACAAAATGAAGCTCGGGCTGTTGCTGCCCAGCAAGGGGACTGTGCTGCTTCGGAGGGCAAAGTTTACACATGGAGCGATTCTGTTCGCTTCGCTCCTGCCATTGTCTTTCAGGGAGCTCGGCGGTCCAATAAGCCCAGTGCACTTGCGTGCAGGAAGCAGTTCTTTTGGACAAAGTACAGGGCTCTTCTGCCACATTGTAGAGCTCTCACAGCACCTGTTCTTCCAACCACCTGAAGGTCAAAAAGATTTTCTGAATGCCTTTGGGGCAAAGGGAATTCTAATCCTGCAAGGAACAGCGTGGGTCATGGTAAATCTGAGCAACAGTGTGACTGTAACGGAGTCAAACGCATTCTACAAGCCGTGTACAGAAAACCAACTCTTTTACACTATTGTTTCATGCAAGTAGACTTGACAATCACAAGGAAATTAGTGATTTTATATTACTCTTCCTAAGGGAAATTGCTCAAAGGGTAAAGTCCACAACTCCTTATAGTGATACAGTGACTTCTTTTTATTCTGATTATTTTATGTAAGTGTCCTGCTTACTAGTGAAAAGACTAGAGATGGGAAGTACTGGTAATAAATCACCTTTATAACCAAAGAGACAATAGCTGAACTTCACAAATTGCCGTCGACATTTGCGACCTCACTTATGGCCAAGCACTGAATCTGCTGGTGTGATCTGCCTCCTGTCCATGTGTTCTCTGTCTCTTGAAAGGTCAAAGGCAGCCAGCCCCATTTCCACCAATAAACAACACTACTATTCCCTGCTTTGCTGTTGCGACAGTGTTAAACCTATCAAATGTTAAAATGAAATGCAAGATTCCATCCAAATACTGAACAATCCCAGTCCAAGACATTTAAGTATGATCATGCCAAAAAAAAAAAAAAAAAAAAAAAAAAGAGGATATCTATCATATTTGAACATCTGGTTGCTTTGGTTTCTTTTAAATATAAAAAAAGAATTATTAAACTAATTTTGCCACCAAATTCTACTACACGGGCTTAGAACAAGATACAGGACCCCACAGTATACGTTTTATTAAAAAAAAAAAAAAAAAAACAGAACGAGATACAGGAGTCTTTTGTGCCACCTTCTCCATGAGACTCCCAAACTCTTTTTTCAGACTTCCAGTTGGGTTCCCATTACTAATGATGAGGATGTCACACACTTTCGCCATCCTTCATCCTTCTGTCTATCCTCTCAATATAGTCACCTAACAATTTTGTAATAAACATTCAGGTTGTACCTTACTGTCCCTGCAGAAGCATGCTTACTGATAAGCCACATCGTATATCATGATTATGTTTCATTTATTGAACAACATTTTGTTTTCTCTGAAACAAATAGAAGTTGTAAATTGCCTCCTTCTTCTATTTGCTTTCTTTTTTTTGCAGGTTTTGGCCAGGGCTGGGTTTGAACCTGCCACCTCCGGTATATGGGGCCCTACTCCTTTGAGCCACAGGCGCCGCCCCTATTTGCTTATTTTTATGTGGCATTGTCACTAAGTCTTTCAGAACTCTCTGAAATAATGTTTAAAAACCGTTTGTACAATATTTCCTGCATGAGTCAGACATATCAGTGATCCCATCAGTTCTCTCACCATTAACTGACAAGTTTGCTAGGTTTGGAATTCCAGGTTGCAAATCATTTTCACTTAGAACTGAATGCACTGCACCATTGTCTTTAAGAAGCCACGTGCTTTTAGAGAACTCCTCAACACCTCCTGAGTCCTGATCAAAAGTATTGTGGCTTTTTTTCTTTCTCTCAAGAAACTTTTCGGATCTTCTATCACATTTGTAGCCAGTGTTCTGAAATATCGAGGTATGTATTTAGTGTAGACTTTCCCTCACTGAAGTAGGAACTAATCTGCCTTATAAATGTAGAAAAATAGCTCCTTCAGTTGGAGGGAAATTTGTGGGGGTTTTTTTTTTGGTTTGGTTTTTTGTTTGTTTGTTTGTTTTAATCAGCATATCCCCTCCATTTTCTCTTTGATTTCCTTTCTCAAACTTCTAGTAGTCAGGTATTAGCCATGGAATTGTTTTTCTAATTTTCTTAACCCCTATTGTCCAACTCTTTATCTTTTTGTTCTACTTACTGGTAGACTTCTAAAACTTTACCTTTTCAGTTCTTCCTCTGAGTTTTAATCTTACTTATCATTGTTTTGAATTATAACTATTTTGTTCTTTCTTATTAATTTTGTATAATATCCTTTTGTTTCATTGAGTATTATAGGAACTTCTCATGTACAAATATTATACTTTCTCTGAAACTTTTGTTTCCTGAACTATTTCTATATCATCCTTATCATTATTATTTTTGTTGTTGTTATTTTTTGATTTTTTTTTTTTTTTTTAGATTTTATGTTGCATCATTTCCCTGCAGGTTTGTGAAATGTTGGCTCTCCATTCAATCAGAGAGGGAGACACTGACAAGCTAACTGAGAGCTCTGCATCACTTAACTGGACTTATAAAGTCTTGGGATTCACTAAGGGATGAGTAGGGAATAATGACGCTTGCTCTTGTCACTAGGCAACCATCTAATGCCAGTACTATAGTTCTTTTCTCTGGGCAGTGATTTCATTTCTCTAGAGAAGGATTCTCCTATCTCATGCCTAGGCATTATAAGCACAACTGACAGTTCTTGTTCCCAAGAGCAATTACAAAAGCCAGAACTGCACCATTCTGTTGGCAGACTTTTATTTAATCTCTGACCTTCCACTGTGCCTACTATCTCAGGTTGACACTCCTCTTGTTTAATTTTTCCATAGACTAAATCTCCATGTATGGAGTGGGATTGATCTCCCAGTTGAGGAGAACTTTTGGAAGAGCCCACTTCATGTGCAGATTTTCTATACATCTTTCCATATGTTTAAGGGTACTTGCTTCCTCAATTTTCAAGATTTTCTAGATTTTGCTCCCAGTGCCCTTTTTTATGGGCAGTTTCTACTTAACATTCTCAACTTGGCTCATTTTTTCCTCTTTCCATTTTTCTAAAATATCCCTCTCACATCTGCAGGAGTATTCTCTCTTCTACCTCTATTCTTGGGAGGTTTTACTCTTCAATTCCCTCACTATCATTTTAAGATGGGGCTGTCAAAGGTAGCAAGTAAAAAAAGTTTGTATTGATTGGCTGGGGCTGCCATAACAAAATAATACAGATTGGGTGGCTCAAACAACAGAGATTGATTGGTTGGAAGTCCAAGATCAAGGTGTCAGCAGGTATGACTTCCCGCTGAGGCCTCTCTCCCTGGCTGTCACATTGCCCCCTTCTTACGAGGGCTGTCTCCCACACAGGTGTCTCTGTGTGCATGTGTGTATGTGTATCTAGTGTCTTTTTGCATGTCCTAACTTCCTCCTTTTATAAGGAGTCAGACTGGATTAGGGTCCAGCCTGCATTTTAATTTAATCATCTCTTTAAAGACCTTATCTCCACGCGTGGTTATATTGCAAGATACTGAGGGGTTAGGAATTCAACATATGAATTTTGAGGAGACACAATTCAGCTCCAAACAAAATCACGATTAAAACATTAAAGAAGTTCTTAACACTACTCGAGACATACTGAAAGTATTTCCTGTCCTTTTACTTGATGACAGAAGAATCCTCTATCCAAATTAACAATGTTCTCTGTGAAACAGCACACTTTTCATTAATTCATTCTCTCATTCATTAAGTAACTATTGAGCATCTATTTTTGCAAGACTCTTGGTTTAGTATCACAAGGGATACAAAGCTAATCCAGGCCCAGTCTCTGTACTCAAGAGGGTTTTATTGAGAAGGATAGAAGAAGAAGGCTTTTTCTCCCTATGATGGATTTTTATAGGATACTTTAAAACATAATACATTTCTCAAATCCTTCATGGTGATCACTTTGAAGAAACTTAAAATAATGTATTCAAGAAGATACTAACACAGCTCATCTTTTACATTAAATGCAACATTTTTCACTTTTTAAAAAAAAAAAATCATCACTTTTGTTACCCAAAAGTCTGGCACTTCTGGAGAGTGCCTTATATTATTACTTTTGCTTGTCACATTTCATTTCAGGGAACATAATGGCTCAACTTTCAACTGAAAAAGAATAGAAAGGGAAAAATTGAATAACATTTTACAGCATGTTCTCTCTACCCTCTCCTTGGGCCAGTGGGAAGCACTGGGGTGGGAGAGGACCTGTTTGCAGTAGAGCTGAGGGTCTGCAGCCCATGACAACCAACAGTGGATCTGACCCAAAGCTGTTCGCACTTGGCAAACACATGGCTTTGAAGGGCACCAGGCAGCTGTTGCTTTTGTGGGGCATTGATCCATGGAAAACTGTTAATGATTAACTGGAACTTAAGCAATACAATGAGAGGTTGTTACTTTGTACTGGCAACCTTTGACTTGACCACCTACACACATCACATGCAGAATGAATAAAAAGCAAAAATGAAATGATTGTCTATTTATTTGTAAGTTACCCTGGCCCTTCACCAAAATATGACAACCCTTTTTGCTCTAATGTAGGGCTCCTCTACAAAGTCTTATAACCTATTATTCCTAGAATGTTCTGGAAGTATAGCTTCCTGTTCCATGACTACAGGGAATTTTCTATGAGTATCATGGCTAAGCTTAAGGTGATAATTTATCCAAATTTTTCCTTACTCTGTGTTTCTTACAAGTAATTTTCTACATGGTAGCACAGCTGGTATTGCATCAAGGTCCACAGATAAAATTCAGCCAAATTTAAACTTATCTTCCTGATGCTGGGAGCATTTGGAGGAAAATCATCTACATTGCAGCTTATTATATGTTATGTATATTTATGACCTGTATTTACCAAGAGACTGTTCTTTAACTTTGTCAGGAAAAAGGAATTCAATTGTTATTTATCATTCTTAACAATAGTGCTAAGAGGCCTAACAAAAAATGCCCTGGTTGTCTTGTTGAAGGTATTCTTTATTTGCCTACCATGCTATGCACTACCCTTCTTACAACCATCTCCCTTCCTCTCCTCCCCCAATCTCTGAACCTGGGTACAATTGCATGTAGATAAAAAGAGACAGGTGGTTAGCACACATACTGATCGAGGCAGAGAATTTCACACATGTGATATTGGAAAAGAATAAAATGAAACAGCTTTGGGAAAGATGTGCAAACATTGTTTGAATTTCCTGTTTCTGTTACTCTAAGCTCTGGATTAATTTGTGAGGTCCTCACACTCTTCATATCTAGGTTCTTCAGAGACAAAACAGGAAAATGATCGAAGAACTTCACTTGATGGTGGACAAAGGTGATGAGGGGAGAAGGGTTCCTAATAGGATGGTGCTTCTTGTTATGATTGAATGAGTCAATGTACATAAAAAGGTTTGTTTCTTCTGATATCTATAGATGTGCAAATATACACAAGTATATGTATGTGTATATATATATTTGTTTGCACATATATGTTCACAATTCTACTAAGTACTAATTACAGCCTAGATACTTGTAGTTTAGTTTGGAAATAGAATCTTACAATGAAATAATATTAAAAGCCACATGATTAAATACCCTATGACTATATGACTATACTTAAAGTAACAGAGCTCAAGTACTCTATTGGACTCTTGCTGAAGCTGAATGCCAAATCTACATTATTCTTAATACTCAAGACAACTCCACCACATAGGTTTCATAACTCTAATTATATACATTAGGTAGGTGAGGCTCACATAGGGAAGGCAACTCGATCAGGAAAACAAATAGATTCCCCAGGACCCCCAGCTTGGCCTCCTTCTACTAGGCCCTCCTTCCAGGGCTAGGTCATGTAGCCCTGACTCTGAACCACAGCACACTACATCATGCTCTGTGGTCTTTGTCACAGCAGAGGAAGGAACTGGGCCTTGAAGAAAGAGTAGAATTTGGTCAGGTAAAAAAGAAAGCAAGACACTACAGAAGAGATGGTCATGTGAGCCAAGGTATGAGGAGGGAAACATGGAGGCAAACCTGTGAAATGGTGATAAACAAGTTTGTCCAGAGTAGAGGATCTGTGTGGGTGAGACGCAGGAGACCAAGCCAGAAAAGCTGACTGGGTTGACTTCAAAAGCTTTACTTTTGAAGCCTTTGAATGTCAAAGTAGTGTCATTCACCAACCCATTCAGAAAATAAGAATTTATCAAGGAACCACTGTGCTAAGTTACAGAGCTATCAAGAAATAAACAAACATACAAAATCTCCCAAAACACTCCACCAAAGCAAAAACTACCAACCTTCCCTGTGTTATATTAACGTTGATGCTAAATTTTCCTTGATCTGTCTCTGTGGCACTTAAGGTCTTCTTATCTAAGTAAGAGGTAAGAGGTAAGAATGCTCTGGGGCCATAGCAGCACAAGGAAGGGAGAATTGAAACTGGGAGCTCCCAGAGAAGTTGTCACAAAAGGTTTCACAGAGGACACAGATTTATTCTGGAAGTGATGGGCAGTGTAGAAACAGTTTGAACAGTGGAGTTACATGATCAAAATACCATTTTTGGAAGATTACCTCAATGGCAGCACACAGCAGGCACAATGTGGAGTGATGGGAAGAGTCTGAAGACTGAGGCTAATTAAACAAGAGATCATCTCAGTGCCCAAAGAGGAGAAAGGGGTGGTGCAGTGAGGATGAGGAGAGAGAGAAGTATACAGTGAAAATTTCCAAGGACTGGACTTGATGGCAGACGAGAACAAACGGGGGAGAGGATTCAGTGAGGACTCTAAGGTTCAAAGTCAAGTGGAGAAATAGTATTATCCTAAAGAGAAATATGTGAGCTCTGTTCAGGAGAGCTTATTCAAGAAGAAAGGTGAGTTCAGGTGAGCCAGGCTGACACTGTGATAGTGGGATAGATATCTAGGCAGTTTGAGACATGGATCTAAAGCAAGAAGAGCTTACATTTCTGTATTTTGTCCAGCATCTATCTGCTTTAAACTTTCCAAAGATAAGAAGTTTACTTCTTTCTGATACTCAGAGGTGGTAATGGGATAAATTATACAACCATATATATGATAACAAAAAAATAACAATAAAGACCAATATACTTATGGTAACACCCTGGTTAGTATTTTATAGTATTTTGAGTATTATTTTATCTTCAAATTCATGATGTAAACACTATAATTATCTCTATTTTAGAGATAGCTTAAGAAGATAGAAGAAGCTTAAGTATTGAAAGAGAAAACATTTGCCCAAGTTGGCAACAACCGGCCAACACTTTCAGTGAGGGGCAGACTGAGTTCAAACTCAGATAATCTAAATCTAGCCTGTCCAATACGCAGCCAGTAGCCACACCAGCCTGTAAAGCATTTGAAAGGGGGTTAGGGTGACTGAAGAACTGATGTTTTAGTCTTAGTTAATATTTATCAATTAAAACTAAAATTTAAAAACTATTAATAATTAATTGGTTCAATTATTTGGAAAAATTTTAAGTATATTTGGAACAACTTAAGTAAAATTACATTTCCAATTATAAATTTTAAGAGACCTAAATCTTGATCAAATGAAGGTCAAACAAGTAAAAATCAAATGTGGTCAAGGACAATTTAGCATCAAAATTAACATTGATGTAAGTAAAAAAATATACCTAGGATTTCAATGACTTAGTATGAGGAGAGAATGTTAAATATCTCGTTAATACTTGTATGTAGTAATTACAGGTAGAAATAATAATATTCTGATATAGTGAGTTAAATAAAAAATGTTCCTGAAACAAATTTTACCTATTTCTTTTTGCCTTTAAAATATGGTACCAGAAATTTAAAATTACAGAGCGGGTCACATAATATTTCTATAAGCCAGCATTGACCTAGATCCTGAGAAATACATAAAGGAGAGGTCAACTGCATGAGATGGATGGCATGATTAATGAGACAGGTTATTCCATTTCCTCTTCTAGAGCTCTAGTTGGGAGAAATGTCTGTAGAGAATACCAAACTTTTCTTAACTTACTTTGATGATAAAGTAAGCCTTAGACCTGGATCCACTGTTAATCTCCCTGCTCTTTTGTCTGGGTCAACTCTTTAACAATTTTCAGTAAAAACAACCACGCTCATTGCCCTTTCTTAGTATATCTTACATTTGTTTGCCTCTTGAAGGAGAATTATTTTGCTCACAGCTGCTTCCTATCTTTTGATCACAAGCTCTATTATCAGGCTGAATCTAGGGGCAACTTTAGCAGAGAAGCCTGCAGGATTCCCCAGTAAGAACTTCTTGGAGAGGGCCTACAAAAAAAAAAAAAAAAAAAAATAGGAACTAGAAAACTAGGAGCTATTCAATATGGAGGTATAACCTTGTATGCCTAGGTTTTTATAGTATAATAATGAAATCTAAGTTGTGTGTTTGAGAACTGTTGAGTATAATCCAAACATTTCCTATAATCTTAGCACTCTGGGAGGTGAAGGTGGGTGGATGGCTTGAGCTCAGGAGTTCTAGACCAGCCTAAGTAAGAGCAAGACCATTTGTCTACTAAAAATACAAAAACTAACCAGAAGTTGTGGCAGGCACCCATAGTCCCAGCTACTCAAGAGGCTGAGGCAGGAGGAGTGCTTGAGCCTAAGGGTTTGAGGCTGCTGAGAGCTATGATGATGCCATAGCACTTTATCCAGGGCGACAGTCCCACTCTCTCTCAAAAGCAATAAAAAAATACAGAGTTATCTGTGTGATAAATTAAAGGTAAAAAATTTTAATTAAATGAGAGAAAAGGATGATAGCTAAGAATTCATAAATTTGGGGCACTATAAAAATTAAGAAAATGTCATTTATCAAGGAAAAAAATCTAAAACTTCACACATTTCCAGGCATCCATACATGTGAAGCAATATGTCCCCAAAGTTAGAATCATCCAGATATTTTAAATTGGTGAGAGTGAACATTTGCTTCATCACCTGTTCACCAAAGTCAGAAGTAAATCCACATCTCTTGCAAGCTAAGGAGAATAGTGTTTTTCTGTTCTCTGAGCCAGGTCTCTTGACATACTTATTAGTATCTACCCACAGAATGGGTCAGATCATTGGATTCATAGTCAAAGGCCATTTTAAGACATACTAATAAAATTATACACACATATTTTTTGATAAACATGTATGGAATATTTCATCCACCAAGAGATACTTCAAATTTTAAGAATATTGTAAATGAAGTCTTAGCACAACAGATAAACTGGTCTACTTTACTTCTTTTAAATTTTTACTTAGCATTTAAAAATATTGACCATAACTGTTTGTAACAATCCTCTATCTGAAAGATTTGAAGCAATCGATTATCTATGGATTTTTTTTTTTTTTTGCATATCATATGTGGTCTATGTCATGGCAAAAGTATGTATGATATACTAAAAAGTGCTGTGTCAGTAGATTATAGGAATGAGGTCCTCACATCTATGATGCAAATGAAAAGTAACTTCTCTGGCCAAGAGTATTGGAAAAAAGATAAACAAATCCATTAGAGAGAACATTAAATGCATGAGAAACAGCCTGGGTAAAATAGCCAAACTTCTGGGAAAATAATGTATCTAAGTACAGATAAAACTATTTTCAGAATTACTAAATACTCACAAATACCTACATCTACCCAAACAAGACAACTGTGAGCCTATTGAATTTCCAGTAAAAAATGTTTGGTTGAAAATAAAACGCTATTTTACCTTTTTAAAAAGCAAGTAACATAACAGAAAATGAAAGAACACGTAAGCTCATGGCTAATTTTCACTGTGTAGCTATAAACCTATTCCCTTCCAGTGACTGGGGAACAGCACCTTTTTTTTTTTGGTCGGTTTCTTTTCTGTTCTCTTATCTAATTCCAAAATTATGTAGTTTTATCCATAGTCAACAAAATTCTAAGTAATAAGCCGGTTTTGGCTGATTCCTGGCAGCTGTATAAGGTAAACATCCATATTCATTGTCGAGGATGTAATAGGAAGGCAAACTGGTATCAGATCATCTCAGTCTCATTCTTAATATTTGCTTTTTGTAAACATTTGTTGGTTAAATTCAGGATTCAAACCAGGGCTAATGATGAGTTGATTTTTAATTAAAAATTAATGGTCAGTTTAAAAATAAAGGCCATTTTACAAAGTACTTGCAATATATGTATCTTTAAATTTACCCAAGGTCAAAGTGATCTCAGCAATAAAATATTTAGCTATAAAGTCTGATGTAGTTTGGACATTTTTGTAAATTATTTATCTTCTTTTCAAGCTGCAGTGAAAAGTCTCCACAATATAGCACAAAATGGAAGTGATGTTCTGAATTAGAAACAAACAAAGGGATTGATTGTAACTCTGAAAACCATTAAGCACTGACTGCTAAATCTAAGTCTAGCCCATAAATGAAGAGTTTCCCTCAAGAATTTTGTCTTGGCCCTCTTGTCTTCACATCTCCAACCCCAACAGCGTTTTACTCTTTGCCTGGTATTTTTCTGTTTATTTCCATTTACTGGTCCTGCTAAATTGTCAAAATCAGTTTGTCCATCAATAACTCATTATCTTCAGGCTTAAGCCGCCATTCCTCTTCCTGATCCTTATCTCTGTCACTTGTGTAACCCTCTGACAGAAATCTAGGCTTCGTCCTGGTGTCCACGCATCCTCATGGAACCAGCTTCTCTTCCTTCTCTCACTGGTTTTCAACTCTTTCCAACCCCTCCGCCATGAACACTCCCTCCTATCCACTCTATTTACTTATGCATCATTCCACATTAGGCCCCAATTTCCTGTTCTTTTTGAAAAATGACAAGAAACACTCACGTTGGCTGAGAATTTTTTATATAGCCATTGCAGAAAATCTAGAATTTAAAAAGAATTACCAAAAAGAATTACCAATTAATCCCTCGCCTATGTTAGTTACCATCTTAAGATCTCCAGAGCGAATTCTTGCTATGTTCCCCACGCCTCTCCTTACTTTGGCTTCCTGCTATTCCCAGATGTGTCTAATTGCTACCACCTTATTCTTTTTTTTTTTTTAAAGCAAAAGTAATTCATAGGACTCCCTTATTTAAAAATTTTTATTAGATCACCTTGGTTTAGAAAATATTCCTTGCTTAATTTTCATGACCCTAAAAATATAGTCTCATTCTCCCTTTCCAGTTTTATTTCACAGGGTTGCTTCTTAAATCCATTAAGTTTTGACCACACTCAATATTTTTCCTTTAAATGCTTATGTTCCCACCTTCGTGCCTTTGCCAAATTATTCTCCCAGTCTGAGATGCTCTTCCCCCTCAATTTTGCATTACTAAATAAAAACCCTAAGATAAAATACTATTTTGCCTAGGAAGCATTCTATGACACCCCCAGTTGGAAGGAAACTCTTTCTTCTCAGAGTGTCAATGGATTTTACTTATACTTTCTTTATGTCACTTAACAGAAACAGTACAAAATTTAGAGTCAGAAGACGGAGGATTGGGTCCCAGCTCTACTGTTTGACTAATTGTATTGCCTTGAACGAGACCCTTAAACCCTGTAGATGTCAGTATTCTCACCAGGTGATGGATGCTCAAAGACACATGGAAATGTATTTTGTCAACTGCAAAGTGCTATGTAATGGGAGATCATTCCCTGCCAGTCATCCTGTTTGTGGCGCTGCCTTTTGGAAGAATGCCTCATCCTCTTTCATGACCTAATTCGTAAGCCCTATCCTGACTAGTCCAGCTGGTGGTGGTGTTGGGTCCCATGTGCTCCTAAAGGCCTATGAAAGTCCTTACATAGTTGTAATTTAGTCTTTTCCTTGGACTCTTGCCTGAGCAGTTAGATTTTGATCTTTTTGCACACTGAGAATTTGTCTTTCTCAGTTTTGCATTCCTAGCCGAAGACTTTGAACTCAGTTTCTGTTCAGTAAATGTTTGCTGAACAAATAAATGCATGAGTGAACGAATAAATGAACTTACTGATCGCTCTATCTTGGGGAAACCTGACTTAACGTGTAGCACTTGTCGTCTCCCCTTAGAATGTAAGCTCCAAGAGGGTGGGTTGTTTGTGTGATCCATCTTTGTGTCCTTAAAGTTCCATGTGCATTACATGGAATAAATACTTGTAGAAAACAGGATAGAAAAAGGCAGCTAGACCAGGTCATGCAGCGGGATGCTCCTGTGCACACAAGTTCCCTGTAAGACCGTTATTCTTCTGACATGCGTGCGACCTTAGTATCTGTTTAACCCACAAATGAGATTAATTATATTTACTATTGATGTTGGAGTTTCTTCTCAAGTTGAATAAAAGAGTATCAATAAAGTTTTATATTAACTTTGTAATAATCTTTTGAAGGTACAGCTGCATGAATATTGGTGGAATCATATCTTACTTAAGTTCTAATATCAGGCCTGTAGGAAAAATCTGGTATAGGCAACATTATCATGGAGAGTCCCTTGAATCACCTCAGTGTAAGCCAAGATGCCCACACTAAACGCGCCTACGGGAACAAAGAAGGACAGAGAGTGGCAGATTCACACATCCGCTTTACATTACATGCCAGTGGTAAGTGGAGCAAGTGGAATCGGTCTGCTTAAACTGTCACTTCGCCCTTCTCCATCTCTCCGATTTTGTTTCGTGCATATGTGCGTATTTGCATTATGAAGTGCTTGGTTAGCACAACCCTACTGAATTGTCCTTCTGCAGTATTAGTCAGGTCCTCCTATGTCACAGCACATGTAAAATCTCTCAATAGTCTGGAAAGATTAAAGGGTCTGTTTAAGCCTCAAAATCCCTTAAACTTAACCCCAGTCATCCCCATTATAACTTCAATCTGAGTTTTGACACAGTGCGTTTAGTGTTGTGTAGTGAAAAGGTTAACTTAGCTTTAAAAACTGCCAGTGATGCAAAGGTTAATGCTCACCTTCCTCTGTTTTGAGGGACTTTGAACATACCCTGAATGTGTATGAGACAATGGCAACCCCAGGGCTAGGATGTCCTGCTTCCATAGAACTCATGCTATGGGATTCATGGCTTCGATCAGCCTTAGGATTCAAGTGAGTTTTCTCCCAAATGGAAGAACACTTTGACAAAACAACAACAACAAAAATCAGATGGAAGCAAGTTAAAATGGCAAGAACTCCTTTGCTACCAGAGGATGAAACCCACCAATCAGTAACAGAAAGGGGAAATTAGATCGTGTTACTTTTGGTATCACAGCCACTGGATTACTAATACACACACAAAAAAAGCAACTCAAAGAGAACAAAGAGCTGCTGGTATTCATCCTGTTCTTGTTATATACATGATGGATTACCATGGCAACACCAGGATCACATGACTCAGCTTACATCGGGTCCCAGCATACATTGTTCAAAAATAACAGCACAGACAGGGGCACATATTTTCAGTCACAGTGGCTGGGGGCAGGAGGGCAAATACGAATTTAGGAAAACTGTACATCCATCATCAAGGTACAGTGAATAATTTATGATTGTTCAACAGACATTCACACTGCTGTGTGTGTGTGTTTCTAACTTTTGTCTGGATTAAAAATCAATGACCAAAAATCAAATGCCACGTGCTTCTAGTCATCTTCCATGTATTATGACATATTGAAAGTTATGCATTCTGTGACCTGATTTGCTGTGAAGTCTCACACAATCAGAAGCTCAGATTTCAAGAAATCTTAGGAAAAACTGGAAAGTTTTCATATTGACAAGTCGGCAAATGCATCATATGCCAACTCGGCTATTGCTCAGAAGGAAACATCACAAAGGTAGAATTTGTATTTTTATGCTTCAGGTCAATTACAAAACTATAGAATAGAGGACTGGCTACTAAAGGGGTTTTGGTACAATTTACTAGTACTGCAGAAATGTGAATATCACTGTAGCAATGAAAACAAACCAACAAATTCACAGCAAACCCTTTTGGGTCAATTATATGGAAATCAGCAATGTGGAGATCACTTAAGAGGCTCGGACAGCATTTGACATTAATGGGCAGCATCAATAAAGACAGAGTAGAAGGGAATGGTGTAAAAATTGAATAGGTGAGCAACAGGATGAGATAGAAGGTTAAGAATAAGAAGGTGATTAAATAACTCTCATGGTTTGGGGTAACTAGGAAATAATCAATCAGACCAAGGAATGGAAGAAAAAGATTAGGTTTTAAGCAAAAGATGATGAGTTCAATTTTGGTCATGAGGACAACTGACATAATTTTCAAGCAGTAAGAATGGTACAAATGTAAAGAGGAAGAGTGGGCTTGAGAAGTGTGTTTAGCAGGTGCTGAAATGAATTTCATGTTTTTCCAAAAGGGTGCACATTTACTTACTATCTCTGATTGTTTTCTTATTCCCAGTTGGAAAAATGAATTTTACAGGAATTTACTGAATCCCTATTATGTACCAGGTCTTATACAAAGCGCTGGACACATAGTGGTTTAAAAAACAGATTTGGATCCTGTTCTTATGACCCTATGATTGAATGTAGGAGGAGACCTTTAGACCAGCAAAATACATAAATATGGGATTGCACTTATGAGAACTGTTCAAAAGGAGACAAGAGCCCAATAAGAGTATAAAAATAGGTTCCTGACATAGTCTGAGCATTTGGAGAATGTTTCCCTGGGGATGAGTAACAACACACGCTCCTGAGAACAGTAAGTGAAGCTTGACCATCTTTTGAAATTCAGAACACATTCCATCTCATCTGAGAAGCGACCATCCTTCCTTTGGACCTCTGCAATATCCTTCTCATCCAATTTCTCTCTGGGGTACTTCTCTTTCTCACCCCTGATGAGATTCTCTTCCTTGCTAGAGCAGCCTTCTCTTAGGACCATGTGAAACCCAGCATTACAGATCAAGTCCAAAAGACCACTCGTGTTTCACAGGCCATCAGTAGAATGACTTGCCACCCCTGTTTTTTGCCTTGGTTTCTGTTAGACCTTCTATGTAAATACATATTCTCTTTGCGAGCAAGATGCCATTCTGAGGCTGGGGAGCTTTGTCAGCATTCACTACTTCATTTATCATGGCTTACAAAGTAAAATAATAGGTAATAATAGAAGGCTTTCTTTTGTAGTTCAAGTTTATTTGTGTATAATTTTCTTTGTAGTTCAAGTAAATCTGTGTATAACAAGGACAAAGTCATGGAAAACTAAAGGAAAAGTTTTAAAAGGTGGTTAAATAATTCAATGTTTCTAATCGTGTACAGAATTATAACTAACATGTTGCATTGTCTCCTGTACGTCACTAGCATCAAACATTCTAAATACTTGAGTGAGTCCCATTCCACTCCTTTTGTCAAAGGAGAGAATGTAGAGCCAGGTGATGTGTGAATGCTGAAGGTGTGTAGAAGAACCAAGGTTAACATTTATGACTGTTTTTATTAATCCCCAGCAGTTGGGAGTGGATTAGAAAAGTGACCATTTCTTTTTGGAACATCAGTTGGAAAATATTACCTACTGTTTATTTCAATGTTTTGAAATCCTCAATGATAAGACCCAAAGAATATATTTTTAAGTTTTACTGCCAATGAATAAATTCAGAAATCAAATAATCACTAGTTAGCTCCAAAGTAAAAATGGAGGACTGTTTGGTTAACTCCCGTTCCAAGAGGAGTAATCTCCCCAGCTTACTTTCTCTACTTTCTTTTTGCCACTCCCCTCCCTGCCTCATTACCCTTCAGACACCTTACCCTTTCAGTGTCTTTAACGTTCACCTTGGGGCTTCATTGCCATGCCTCTCAGTAGAGCACGTTGTTAGTCATCCTTGGGCCTCCCCATCCCTAGGGAACCATTCTCCAAATACTCAGACGATGTTAGGTGCCTATTTATATGTTCTTATTGGGTCCTTGTCTCCCTTTGAGCAATTCTCACAATTGTAATCACATATTTAAATATTTTGTAATTGTAACGAAACTGTCCCTGTCAGGATTTCACATGGCCTGCTTCTTTGGGTATAGGGATTCTTTCTTTTCCATTCCAATTTATGCAGCATCCCACTGCCAAATTCTTCTTTCTGAAACAACTGTTTCCATCATGCCACTCTTAAAGAGAGGGGAAGATAGACAATATATAAATAATTGGGATTCGTTATGATAATGCAATAACAGACATAGAAAAGGAAAGGGAAACAGCTAGTTAAAGGAGGTATTTCCACTTAGAAATAGGGAATTATGCAAGATTTAATGAAAAAGATCTGGGGGATGAGTTAGGATTTATCACAAAGGAGAGAATGGAAATCTAGGCAAAATATAGGTATAGTTAGTAGTTCTTTACACCTAAAATACAGAGTATACACTGGTGACAAGAGCAATTTACAGGGAGAGAGAGATGTAGAAAGGAAGTAGATCATGATGGTTTGGCATTTGGCTTCTTGGGAGGGGGGGTAGGCACAAAGCTAGTGGCATGAGCATGAAAACATCAAGATCACCTTTTAGAAAATGGCACTGTCGATGACAGTCAGCAGAGGATGACAACAGAATAAAGAGACCAGTTATGAGACTGCCAGTTTTCAGACAAGCATAGATGAGGGCTAAACCCAGGATGGTGGCAGTGGGGATGGTAACAAAAGGTGAGGCGAAGGAGCAAAAGGCACCTGCAAGTGGACAGTGGCAGGATGTGTGGGCTGAGGGCAAGGAAGCATTTAGGAGGACTTCAGTGCCTATGGCGTGGACTGTAGAGGATCTGCGAGACAGGATGAGGCCTAAAATAACACGTAAGTTTAGTTTCTAATATATCGAGTTAGAGCTCTCTAGAGCTCTATTAGCAGTTGGATAGACAGCTCTGTATTGTGAAGACAGTGGAGAGTTGGAGATAGACATTCAAGTTAGAGCTGTTCCTGCCAATTATTTGTACCCAGATGTATGCAGGATTAGGACAAATTCTGAGGATAATTAGAAGCTTTATTTAAAGTGAAAAGAAGGGCTTTTTGTCCAAGGAGATCCTCCCCTTTCCCCTCATAGTTTTCCCTTTATAAAATTTGCTCTTTGCTATTAGGATGAGGTGGTTGTGACGTAAACAAACATCTTCCCCATATGTTCACGCTTAATGGGACCATACGTCAGGGTGTTCCCAGGCATGGGGGTGGCAGTGAGAGTTCACTAGAGCTCCATACACCAGGCCCGTGGGATGGTCAATTAATATTTACTATCCTCTCGGTAATTTTGCCTAGTATTTTTCTTTCACCTCACCTTGAAAAGGAGGTCAATGTTTATCACCTACCCTGGAGCTACAAGGACATACTACGTTTATTTAGCTTCTTTATTGAAATCTTAGTAGTACCTCTAATGAAAGAGTAATAAGCCCTGAAAATGTAATAAAGCTGTTCCTTCAGACAGATCAGTATACAGGACAGCATGAATTACTGACTACATTAAATTATTTTAAAAGTGTGGCAGTTGTTTATTTTTAGCTAGGCTAACAAAGCATTATCTAGTGGTAATGCCTTGTTATCTATCTTCTTACCACAAGAAAGGTAAGAGAAAGTATTTTCATAAACATGTTAAAAATATCAGTTGTCTCTATGTAAATAAAGGTCTTCAAAGCTACCCAAGTCCTCCCTAATCCAATTTCTTTACATAAGGTTTCCTCAACCTCAGCACTATTGACATTTTGGGTCAAATAATTCCTTGTTGTAAGAGGCTGTCCTGTGTATTATGGGATATTCAGCAATATCCCGTCCTTTGCCTACTTTACAGCATTAGTCACGCCTCCTACTCACTACAAGGAAACACGTCTCTAGACATTGCCAAGTCTAGATGGGTGAAAGTATGGTAGAAGAGCCACACTAAATCTGATTTTTAAATCTTTGTATTAAGATCGAGACACCCAATTTTTATAAAATTGAAAGGAAACTATATTTCTTAGACATGAAAGCAGAGGTCTAGAATTTGAGGAGGCTACCAAAAATTAAAAGGAAAATACTTTAAATCTCAAATACAGTAAACGATAATCACAGATGGGAGGGTTGTCATTTTCTTAGACATTAAGCTTGATTAAGACTTAGTGGCGTTAACTGCTTTGTGAAAGGTGTCATTGCTGTACTTGAAATAAACATTGAGAACTATTAAATGACTGTGTGGTCACCACACTTCTAAGAGAGCTAATTTGCAATTTGGAAATTACTTCCCTGGGTTTTCAGGCAAACATGGTGTTCTTTCAAAAAGTCACTATTTTATAAGGATATATTTAGATTTAAATTGAACTATATTTTGCATTTATATATTAGATTTCCTATTTTATTCTCTCCATGGATTTTAGTGAAAAGCCACATTTCTTTTTATCACCCTGAGCTTATGTTTCATTGAGCAGGTTAAAATGTCAACAGCTCCTCCTCCCAAGATGTTTCCTTCCTCCCTTTCTTCAATATCATTTTTTTTTTGTAATTAGAAAAGCAATTTTCTTTCTGCCAAAAAGCACAACTGTGACCATATGAAATAAACATAAACAGGCTGCTTCAGAGAAATCACAGTCCCAGTAAGGATCCTCAAAATGAAACCATTTAATTTGGGATAGATTTAAGTCCATGGAGGGAGATGACCCACCAATTACAGGTGAATTGTTTTCTCAATACCTTACAAAGAAGTTAAGGTTTTAAAATTAACAACTTGAAAACAATGAATGACAAAATTAAAAACGTTCTCTACAATTTGGATGTTCTTTGATTCACTCGTACACTCCCTCCAACCATTGTTTTCATGATACATTTGTTGCCACATTTATACTTCCATGGGATAAGAACTCTAGATGTAATAATCAAAGTAAATCTTTTACATAAAAAGTCATTTCACTGACTCACATGCTGGATATAAGCACTGTATGACACTCAAAAGTTAGATCTGGTATTTTTACAAATTCTGAGGTCTGTGCTATAAAATACTGGTTACTATAAATTAGCTTTCAAAAATACTTGCTGGAAAAATATATTGTTTAAAAAATTTAAAAGTAATCGAGGACATATCTGAAATTTCCTGGGCACACACATGCACACAACAACTTAAATAAAAACATAACTATACTGACTTACACAGAAAGTTGATTACTTTAAAGCAGAAAAACTACAGTAACACGAATGGGACTCAGAAAATACACATGGTACGGGCAACTTGCAGGGGTCTGTAGTATCACCCTACTGACCAGAGAAGGGGCTGAGCTAACGACAGCTACTGAGCCAGGTCAGGGGTCTGAGCATACCTGAAAATAACTGTTTGTTGCTGCTAGCCTCTTATAAGTCAAATGGGGCTAGAGCTGGGCAGAAAAGCATTTGTACTCTGGGGAAAAGGAAAAACTATTCACCCTCACACATATAAAAATGCTCATTCTCAACTCAAAAAATCATTTTTACAGTCAAGAAACTAAGCCCAAGGTTTGCAAACCTGTTTTGTTTTTAAATTACTCATGAAAGCTCTTAATCATGTTCTTCATGTTTATAATAAGGTCTAATCTGATAAAATGTATGCCTGGTAGGTCAGCCTGCGTGTACATAATTAGAGAAAGAAAAAACACACGAGTAAGAGGATGATGATAATAGCTTCAAGGCAAATTCAGAATTTTGCTTTTAGGATTTTGAATTTTTATTCTGGGAATTCATAAATTAAGGAAAACTGAAATTTTCACAGGCAGAATAAAAGACCTTTATAAAACGCTTCTGAATGTTATTGTTAATTGCTGAATGAAATGGTTTTGCATAAAACAAAAAGTGAGGGCTGACTTTTGGACACAGTAGTCACATACATCACCCCTACTATGATGTTGTATAAAAAGGCTGGAGGGTAAATGCTGATCTAAAATGCTAGCTCCTTCATAGGCAATGTAGTTACGTATACATACATAGAAACCCTGCTCTGGCCTCCCCAGTGGCCACATGACAATGAGTGCTTATTATAGAATGATTACACATCTGTTGCACCTTGGCATTAAAGGAATGTTATATATAGATGATGAGCTATTTGTCATCTAATAGCTATTAATACACATATCCATGATTTAGCAAAATCCTCTCTCAAATTCTCACTGTGGATGATTCTGACAGTGACACAAACATCAACAATCTCTCCAATTCTTATAATCTACAGACCTTGAAACCGGATTAGCTTTTGCTAAATAGCTAAACTAAGACTATTTCCAGCTTTCCCCTCTGGTTAATTTTTTTCCAACTCTCCAGAATGCCGAACTGAAAAACTCACCTCTCACCCTCTCACCCTGACCCTTCCCAGCTCAGCAAACCTCCCAAGTAGTTATCAAAGGGCAAGAAAACACATTTTCACTGACAAACAACTAGAGGAAAGGAAAGCAGTTACCGTCTCCTCTGGGGCTTAATATCAATTGGCTTGTTGATTGCAAAAGGCGATCCATGACCAGAAGCGCTACGGAATGGAGCCACCTTCCCCAGAGTTAGGTACTCACAGCTGGTGGGCAAACTCATTATATCCAGAAGGCAGAAGCAAACGCACAGCTTAGTAGTCAGACCAGCATTCCTGGGAAGGCTGGAGGGAACGTGTCGGATAATGGATTTCAGACATATGTTGCTCACTGGTCGCCGGGAGCTTCCTTGCTTCCAAAGCAAATGTGTGTTTCTCAGCGGCCACACACGCTACCTTGTTTTCTGTTCATGGATACAGGAAGCTTGTTGCTTATTTCTAACCAGGCTTGTGCTGTGACCAATTATTGGCTGAGCAGATGAAGTACAAATTCTGTAGCTCCACAAAAGCCTGTTTCCAGTCAGACTAAATCTCTGAGTAGGCAAAAAGGTTTAATCCATTTTTGTATAACGTCTAAAAGAGCATCACCCTAATGTGGCAGGGGTTGGGCACTCAGAGTTATTTGCCTGTATAGCACGAATGCATTAGATGGGAAGAGAATAATCAATTCTCTGCTATATTTTCAAAGGAGAAAACCCGTAGCTACTCAGAAGATGAGATGGGCACATGGAAGTGATTATGGGTGGTTTTCCAATTTTCTGGTCCAAAAATTGTGGGTTCCTGTTCATAAATTACCACGTACAATAGAACTGAACTCAGCCTCTCGGGAAAATAACGAATTGGAAGCCAAAGTCTTTGTGTACTAACACTTTGAAGATGATACTGACTTTTTTCTTTGTTAGAAACATTCAGAAATGCAGCCTCTACCTGCTCTTTAGATAAAGGTCGACTGAAAAATTGAGGGTGAATTTTACTAATTCTTTGTAAGCTTTGTTTTTCCATAACAGTGAAAGAGAAGTTGGACAAATCAGAAACGTTACCAAGCAATCCTACCTGAGGCAGGAGAGCCTCGGAGAAACGTCACAGCTTTAATGAGCCTACCACTTCACTAGTCCCCACTCCATTTTCTAGAATTATAGCAACAAAACCACAGAGGCCCTTGAATATAGCCTCAAAATAGCTCCGTTCAGAACACTGGGCAGACTAATTTTTCTATTTTAAAAAATGATTTCTTATCCAAAATTTGAATCTCCACACCAGGGTATTTAAGAGTCGTGGGACCTCGACAAACATCAAGTGTGTTGAGCAAAGCTGTATTTTCATTCTCCAGGGGCCGAATGCAGATACTGTTTGGGTTTGAACAGCAGACACTGCTTAAATTCGGAAATTTTAAGTTTGAAAGGGCAGATCATTTTCTATTTGATGATAAACCTTCTTAGTCAATAATTTTCCTTTTATATTTTGTTTTTTAATTTAAAAAAATAACACATGGTTATTTTAGCATGTCAAATGACACAGAAGTGTATCAATAAAAGAGTTTATGGTCTTTTCTTTCCCATTAATCCCACCCTTTCCATTTACATTTATTCAACTAAATATATGTGTGTGTGTGTGTGTTTGTATTGCATGTACACACACACACATATAGGGCTTCTCCTTCCTTTTTGTGTAAAGCAGACTTATATTAAATATAATTCCCTATAAACATTTTTGTACATAATATATAGTATCATGAACATTTTTTAAATCAATGCATAGAGATCTAATGTGCTGTAATTTGATAATTGAATAAGATTCCATAGCATAGGTGTACTATTATTTATTCAACTATTCATTTATTTTTATTTTTTGGCCAGGCCTGGGTTTGAACCCACCACCTCTGGCATATAGGGCCAGCGCCCTACCCCTTTGAGACACAGGCACTGCCCCAACCATTCATTTATTAATAGACATATAATTCTGGACTTCTATGAACAATAAACATATTTATTAATATGTTCTTACTGATTGGTGCTTTTGGTTCTGAAAATGGGTTGCTAGACCACAAATTGTGTGCATTTTCCCCTTTATTAGGCTATGGCCAATTCCCATTTCCATAGTCATAGGAAGATGTCAATGTCTCTACACTCATGATAACACTGTCTGTTGATATTCTTGTCTATTTCTTTAAAGAACTTAAAAAGTGGTAATCAGCTCTCCAAACTATTCAGTGATGGTACACCATTCTTGTTAAAGTGAAACTCTCATAAAGTTGCCTACAAAGGCAAGGCCAGCCTACCTCAACTGAAACATACTAGAACACAAAGAAATGGTTTATGAAGACTTTGCCGAGGTGTGCAAAGGCAGAAGTCTGGAATCTCATCAGAATGAGAGAGTATTCCAAGCCAAGTTATTCAAAGTCAGTAAATACATTTTGATTAATTTGTGTAATTAGGGAGATAGTAAATACAGAGGAAGTCCTGCTATTTTCCCTCTTGAGTATATTTTTCTGAATCAGGATACTATTTTGTAATTGGGGTAAACAATTAATTGTACAATATCAAGGTAGAGAGTGCCTAGTGAATGTCAACAGGCTGTGATGCATATGGCTGTGTAATTTATAGCTTTAAGAGGCCCTTATGACCTATTTGAAAGTCTTAAGAACAAAAGCACAATAAAGCATGTTTACCTACAAGCTAATTTAGGAGTTTGCAGAGGAGTAATAATCAGAAACTGAAGAGTAAGACATAATCCTTTATGGAAGGGAAAAATATGTGTCCTCTGATGAGTAAAATTCCATGGTTTTCTTAGCAGAGGCATTTTTCCTTGCACCAGGCAATGATTTACCAAGAGCCTGGCAGAGGTCCCTAGGGATTATTTCTACTTAAATTGGGATAAGAGGGGATTACTGCTCAAATCCAACCTGCCAAGTATCCAGAATCTATGAGAACTCTGGGCAATGAGCAGGGTGTGGCCTTTGAGGGAAAATAGAATGTTCTTATCCTCAACAAGTCTCTGTTTCTGGGGACAGACAGGTAATTGGGGACTTTATCATTTGGAAAATAAAAACCCATTGGACAGTTTAATTTCATCTAAGGACTAGAATCCCAGTCTGTACCAGGCCCTACCCCCAAATAGGGATCAAATCTCACTAAGGGATGACCAGGCCTACCCACCTATGCTTTGTTGGATTTGAGTATTAGGATTTTTGTGGTAGATAGGTATGAGGTCTAGCACAAATCTCATTATCATTCCTATGATTCTAGGCTCTGAAGAACATTTTTAAAAGAGAAGAAATTACATTAAGTATCCGGAACATCAATTTTATTCAACAGAAAACACATGTGTCTCTTCCACGAAGGTTCATATCTTACTCTGCAGTTTCTGATTGTTACTCCTTAAGAAATTCTTATGTGAAGCAGCTCTATCCGCTACTACTGGACAGACTTCTAAACTAGTTTGCAGGTCAAAATTCTTTATTATACTTTTGTTCTTGAAACTCTCAAATAAAGGAGGCCATAAGGGCCTCTTAAACTCAAAAACTGCATACTAGAAGTTGCAATACACGTAATATCCTGTATAGCAATTAAAAGCAATTGCTAGCAAGTCACAGTTTGAGGCCATAGGACTTTTCATCTAATAATTGTAATAATATTTATTAAAGAACGTTCTTTCAGCCTTTAGCTCTACCCCGGCCTGCATTTGGCAATTTGAGAAACTGGAGGAACTTCTTTAGGAGATACTGCTTACGACCATATCAGAACTGACTGAACCTTTTCCCCTGCCTGTGGCTGGGAAAGATTCCCTCCTGCCCCAGACCTTGCGTCCTTGGCCTCTGCCCAGACTGAAGAACAATGCTGCTAGGGGTTCTAATCTGCCCTCGACTCTCTGGGCTCTCCATGATTCTGGCTTCCACACTTCCTGGTCAGTGCACCTAATCAGGTAGCTTTAAATACTTATGTTCTGAAAAACTGTCACACCATTATTTTGAGTCCATCTCTTTCTGCTATTTTTATCATTGCTCATGAGAAAATTCCATTTGGAAGTCCCCCAGTGGCCTTATTTGAGCATTTCCAATGTAATTCACATCAACGCTCCTTTCCTCCTCTCCCCAAACACATTTCTTGCATATTCTCTGTTATTACCACCACTCAGCCAACAATCCGACAATCACTGCTAATCAAGCTACAAATCCGGAGGCCTGAGTCATAGTGACAGTAACCACAGGGCTGATTGTAACAATAGGAGGTTACTAAGAACACTGATCAGATGCATTCAGTGTGCCAGGCTCTGTGCTTGACAGCAATTAGCTCATTTAATCCTCATAAAACCATATGAGTGGAGCAATATTATTAGATTTATTTTTCAGACTTGGAAAACACACAACTAAGGGATTATAACACACACCCTAGGTTACACAGACTGTTAAGTTGGGGGATCAGAGTTAGGAGCCAATTAATTTCTCTTCAGAGACCAACTCTGTACTCTGCTTCTCTGCACATTACACTTTCCTCAGTGTCTCTTGCATTGGTCCCCCTCATGTTTTACGGAGAGTTAATACTGCCAGTTTGCCCTCCTCAAGTTGATCCTTCCCTTGCCTGCCACGATCATTTTAAACCAGAAATCCGAAGATGTCAGCTTCCTGTTTAAAATCATTCATTGAGTCCCTGTCAGTCTAGTAATAAAGTTCAAAATTTAAATTCCAAAGCTCAGCACAGAGATGCTCCATGGCCTTGCTCTCCCCTCCTCTTCTGCATCAGCCACAGGTAACTTGGTAACGTCCTTTCTACACACAGTCTGCTCTTCCACCCCTCTGGGGCTTCCCAGGAGATCGGCACTCTCACCTGAACACGTTTTCTCCTTCCCTGGCTAGCTAATGCCTTTTACACGTCATCTCTTCCAAAACACATTCTCCATTCTTCAGCTTTACTTAGAGGCCTCTCATCTAGTCCCCCAATTATAACTCCAGTGCACTCTTTCATAAATTCATATATTTATACAGTTATAACTATTCCCCGAGGCCCTAGAGGTTCTTGATGGCAGGATCTCTATCTTATTTGACTATGTAATCTCAGTACCTAAAACACTTTCTTAGTAAATAAGATAGCTGAAATCATAAGGGGCTGATGTTCCAAAGACCTACCTATCTCTTCCCTTAACTCCCTCCTCAGCTATGCTCCCCAGAAAAATAATTAAAAATATTAACTATTAAAATGCATTGAAAGTAGTGAAGCATTTCAGTATATGCCATCAGACAAAATATTTTGCAAAGAATACCCACTGGAACATGAGAAAAAGGTCTTTTCTCAAAGAGCAAGGGATGGATATAGGTTTTAACTGGAGGCAATGGAGCTGTGCCTGCCTGGGCTTACAGCTTCAATTCAATAAGTAAAAATTTTCAAACTAGTTATTTAGACACTCGAATAACACAGTGTTATGCCGTAAGCACGGAATTCATGTTCTGTTTTGAGAACTAACTGGCAACTTAAAAATTAATTAATTAGTCAATAATCTTCTATTAAGGGCCAGCCACCCATGTTCACATAGTGCTTTCCTGATGATCTACTTCTTAAACATTGCAGATGTTACACTTCACGCAGTCTTGTACACAATGGTTATACTAAGAAGGAAATGCCATGAGCGCAGATGAAGATTGAACTATCATGAAGGTGGTCACAGTGTTTTCTAAAATAATAAAAAGATGTAAATATCCTTAATGTCCAAATACTTAAATAAGATATGAAATAGCCAACCAATGTGGATATCATAAATCCACTGAAATCATGATATTGAAAAACTCCCCTTGGTACTTACCTAATGGAGTAAAAACTTACATTCCCACAAAAATCTTCATCAATTAAAATGTATGTACTACGCTGGAGGTACGTTTTGACATATAAATTGTTACTTGGAAATGTTAATAGCATATCTTGATTCCCTCAGATTATAAAAACCATGAAGACTGAATTGTATCTCTTTTCGAATTTAAAGAGCATAAGACCCATAAGTCAGCTAGTCAGCAGTCTTTATGACAAGGATAACTTTAACTTGAATCAATCAGCTGCTTCATTTTTATAAGAACATGTAAGTTTGAGATGAATGAATCATAGATTCAAATCTTCATTCTCCATGTAATGGAGTCCCATGAAGAGCAATTTCACTCAGAACATTTTTTTAATCTATTAGCTGTCAATTCCTCAAAAGCCGAGCAGACACCTATTGTGATCACAGAAGTTTCAGACCTACTGGAGTAAAGGAGGAGACCACCTGGACAGAGGCCTTAGAGGACCTTAGTGCAGCAGGCAGCCAAATAAGTTCCGTAGTTGTCAGGGTTGTTAAAACCCATGGAACAGGAAAGCAGGCCTGGTCCAAGTGCCCTTTAAGAGGGACAGGAAATTGTGTTGCTTTCAGTTATTACATTTGACAAAAAAGCCCACGATTACTGATAATCTTTTCTCAAGAAACCTATTATACATCCGAAGTTTAGGCTGAGCTAAAGTAGCAACAGGACCAACTGAGTAAAATGCTGCTCATTCATCGAAGTTTCAGGTAGGCCCACACAATTCCTATCTCCAAGCTCTTTATAAGCTGTTGGAATGTTAAATGGAGTGGCATTTTGCTTTAGAATATATGGAAATGGAAACAAATGAGTTTAATATACACAACAGGCTTTGACAACATGGCTTCTTTGACAGATGTCCTCTACTACTTCCCACACTTCCATCCTTAAAAAGCACAGTCCACTTGCCAAGATGTAAACTGTTGCCAATGTTCAGCTGCAAAAGAGTTTCCAACAGTAGGAACTAGTACAAAGAATTAAAATACTTTAAGCTTATTTTCAAATAACCAAATGTCTTGTATCATTCTAAAGTCAGATAAAAAACAATCATGCTGTAAGTTCTTGGTCAACTAGCTAGTTGAGCAAAGAAGCAGTGTCCTTGACAAACAAGGCTTTATATTTGGTTTCCAGATGATTTTTAAAAATCTGTTAATTTATTCTTCTGCCCAGCCAGCCAGCCAGCCAGGCAACATTAGTAGAGCATTATATATATATACACATACATCACACACACACACATACACACACACACACATGAAGTGGATTAAATCATATAATTCATATGATGTTCAATTCATGCATCTTAGCAGGACTCACTTCAATTACATGATGACATAGAAACAAAAGGGGCTGGCATCAATGGCCCTATTTGAATCTTATACTTGGCTAACATTGCCTCCAGCTTAATTCAGCCCATATCATCATTTCGTGCCTTATATTTGTAAACACTGTTCACTTTCTTTTATAGTGAACCATAAACCACAGATGGGAAGAGACATAGCTTATTTGTCTTTGAATTTTTTAGTGTCTTATACATTGCTCTACACGTAGTTTCACAGTGCCTCGGGTAGTTCTCTGCACATAATAGGTGCTCAGTAAATCCTGGCAAAAAAAATACTTGAAGCCATACTTTATCTCATTGATTTTTTTAAATAGGGGATCCTACTCTTTTTTTTTCTTATAGTATAACTATGTACATTAATGTAATCATGGGGTACAGTGTGCTGTTTTCATATACATTTTGAAATCCTCTCATCAAACTGGTTCACATAACCTTCATGTCATTTTCTTAGTTATTGAGTCAAGGGGATCTTACTCTTAATTAAGAGGGATGTTTTTTTATCACTTCTGAGGTTTATCTTTCAAGGGTACAAGTGAATCTTTCTAAGAGTAGAATGTGAACGTTTTAAAACAATAACTAACAAAATGACATGAAGACTATGTTAACCAGTTTGATAGAAGTGTTTCAGATTGTGTGTGAAAACCCCACACTGTACCCCAGAAGTGCATTAAGGTACATAGTTACCATTCAATAAAAAATAAAAAAATAATAATAAAAAGAAGGATGTAGCTATTGTCCTGAAACAAAGATTAACCAGTGCCTCCTTTTACCTTCAAAAATATCACTGTCTGGATTGGAAGTTATCTGGTTATTATCTGTCTCTGGCACCGCACACTTAGATGGTTGGCTCAGCCGCTCAGCTCAAAGTCCGTGTTATTGCTCTTCCAGATCTATCTCTGTACCCTACCTCTTCTAGGGTCTGCATTGATGACCCAAGAAAAAAAAAACACAAAGAACAGAGAAACTCATGACAAACTAAATCAGATTGGATAAATCTAGAGAAGGAATGAAAGTGATCTACATGGAGATCAATTAGGCAGGTAAATATTGACCTAGATTTTCTCCTACATTTAGATGATACAAAAGTTATCTCCTTACATTCAAATCCAAATAGCAGTGAACTATCATTGTCTTTGCCAAATACCTACCGATTATCTGAGTTGATGCAGCATTCTGGATTTATTGTTACTAGAGGGAGACATCAAGAACGAGGATGGTGATTTCAGGGCCAAATGACTTTGTCTCACAACCCTGCACTGCTGTAAATGGCTTAGGTAACCCTGGGGGAGAAATGACACCCTTCTGCTATCAGTTTCCATGACACTTAAACTTTATTCACTCATTCAACAAATATTTATCAAGTTACTATTCTAGGGGTTAGGAATCCAGTAGCAAACCAAACAGGCAAATCCTCCTGCCTTTACGGAACTAACATTCTCGTGGAGATAGGGAGATTGACATAAAAGTAAATAAATATATCAGAGAGGTGAAGTGCAGAAAAATAAGAGCAGCAAAGGGGCACAAGGTGTTGGAGGGGTGGGGTGAGGAGGGGGACCGCCTCACTGAGGGGAGTTCCAGGACCGGGCTGTGGGGATGTGGGACCTTGCTCTTCCTGTGATGACTTACTCGAAAAGAAGAAAGAGGAAAAAGGTGAGGAGGCAGGGTCAGGGATGGGCAGTGTTCAGTACAGTATTTATTAAAAGAAGAAGCGAACGAATGACGGATGCTTTCAACAGGTAACAGCTGTTACACTAAGCGGTGGCACATCTGTCACCTGAGAAAAAAATCCAGTGATGCTTACCTGACCTAGAGCTTTTCAAATTCCTAAACGGAAACACCTCTCCTAATTAATGGAAGAGACCCATTGTTTTCTGACATGATTCATTCCTTTGTTGTGAGTCACTGGATAATTTCGGCCTTACAGCTGTGATTTAGCAGCCACTGAGACAGAGTTTTCCTGTTAAATTTGATGAATTAATCCCCAATCCAGGTAACGTAGAATGTAAAGGCAATTACAGAAAACATAAAGTGGTGATCAATTAAGAGTCAATCACTTATGAGTAGCATATAACCTTATCAACGACCTTAATTATTCAGCAATAGAAATTGGTGCTAAAATTTTAAACATTTTTAAACATCTTTACTTATTCCCCTTAGACAAATAATTCAGTTACAAATTCTTGGAATACAAGGGTACATGTGAATCCTTCTAAATGTAGAATATAAATGTCTTAACACAATAACTAAGAAAATGACATGAAGGCTGTGTTAACCAGTTTGATGAAAATATTTCAGATTGTATGTGAAACCAGCATACTGTACCCCATGACTGCATAATGTACACAGCTATGATTTAATAAAAAAAAATCTTGGAATATTCACTATCGATAACAATTACAGATAGTATCTAGTCAGCATTTACTTGGTGTTAAGAACTATGCTAAGAATTTTTCACGTAATAGATCTGCATGTTGAAAGGTTCAGTGGAAGCGGTGGGAACGGAGTCTTGTCTAAGGCATGAACACTCTCCAGGGAGAAACCAGTATCTGGTCCCAGAAAGAGGAATACCTTGCTTCATGGAGGCAGCTTTCTCATCTCTGAGCAGATGAAATATTGAAAACTTCTTTGTACCACACTAAGTTTCACCTATCTAAAAACTGCTCCCCCTTGATCCTAGATTTGGAGTCATTCAAAAGCAAGCCCGGTTACTTTTAGTATGACAGCCTGGGATTAACTAAAGAGAACGTTTGATTCTCGCCCTTTCCCAGGCCAAATTAGTCTCAGTGCTTTCCATTGCTCATCATCCTGGCAACATACTTCTGGACTGATTCCTGCTTGTTGATTCCTCCTAAAGTGTAGTATTTGAATTTATCTGATAGCCTAGGTGTGATACGACAATTGCAAGACAGAGAGAGACATTCAGATTCAGTTTTCTGTTCTGAATGAGGCTTAAGATAGAATTCTCCACATATACTTAATTCATGAACCATCTCCCTGAGGACTCAACTATCCAATTTAGATTAATTGTAAACTTGAAATTACAGTCATTTTTATCATTTAGCTTAAATATTATAACTATTGATCCTGACTTTGCATTTCTGGATATTTATCATCCCTTTCTAGTCCAGGTTGCTGCAAATTTGTTTGACGGGACAAACAATCTTCCATTCAGACAAACATTTATTATTTATTCAGTATTCTTAATCTCTGTTGTTCTACTGGTAACAAATATATTTAACTGCATTTTCATCCAGCCCATGCATCCATTATATCTCCAATTATACCACAAGAGACATTTTCAAATACCTCACCAAAATAAAAATATACACTTTCCACATCATGTTCCTAATTTACCAGACAAGCGATAGTGATACGACTGATTTTGTATAAATTGTGAAATGCAAAGGGTAACAATGGGCTTTGGGACCAGACATGTTCATTCACAGGACTGAATATTTTGTGAAAAAGAAGTGAGAGAAATAATAGACAGTCTCTTGGAAGATCATTCAGATATGAAACTGACTTTGTACCATGAGAAACCAATTTAGCTGAGACCAAAGCAGTGTCATTTATGGGGACAATCAAATAACAAACACAAACTGGGGAATGAAAACGTAGTCTGACACCATCAAGTGTATGTAACGGGTAAGTGAGTGACATACCAGCAAGTGAACAGATTCCCACAAAAGCATGGGGGTCAAATTGCAACATTTGAGTTCATTCTCCCCTTCTAGAGTCCTCGATTAAATGAGATTCCACACTCAGTGCAGAGTGACACTCAGCGAAAATTCACAACATAATAAATTCAGCATATAATGTGACTGAGAACATAATACGATTTGAACAAATTGGTAGCGTTTTGCCTATCAATGAAAAGACAGGTGGTTTAATGACCTGTTTTGGAGACTTTTGCAAAGAATAATGATGTCACTTCATTCTATCTTCTCTTAGGATATAAGAACATACGTGATTTTAAAGAGAAGTAGAGAGAGTAGATGCAGTGACCCAGAAAGGCTACCTCACAGCAAAAGGTTATTAAGCACTGGGCACTTGAAGGGAAAACGTCCTCCAGGGCTCTTGCATCCACACTCTGCTGCCACAGAGGTTCACACAGGAATGGCCTAAGCTAAGAATAGACAATCAATACATCTGAATTAAATGTTGGTAGAAGATGACTCTGGCTTGCACCATCTTGAAGATGTGCTACCAAAAGCAACTTTTAAAAACCTTTTCCCACTATTTCACATTATGAAAAATTGATCATTTAATTATTATTTATTTTTACCTTACAAAAACTCGGCAAAGTGGGAAACGTTGAAAGGCACAAAATGAGATGGAAATAGCCAAGTCTTCACAAAGCTTACCGTATTTTTGAAAATAAGAGACTTAAACAAAGAAATACATTTGCCAGTCAATATGAGACAGCGTGTAGTCTGTGGCTCAGACACAAAACGTTACAAGAGCTCAGGAAAGCAAAATCAACATCCACCCCAAAGCAACCTATCCAGTTGACATAGAGTCTTGTCAACAGACTCCCTGGACAAACACTGATTGCATAGTTTCTAGAATATGAATATGATGATCTGATCATTTTTCTTATGAAAAGACACAAAGAAGTAGGTAAAGACAGCAAATATTGGCTTGGTGCCCATAGCACAGTGGTTATGGCGCCAACCACATACACCAAAGTTGGCAGGTTCAAACCCAGCCCAGGATAGCTAACCAACAATGACAACTGCAACAAAAAAATAGCTGAGAATTGTGGCAGGCACCTGTAGTCCCCACTACTTGGGAGACTGAGACAAGAGAATCATTAAGCCCAAGAGTTGGAGGTTGCTGTGAGCTGTGATGCCACTGCACTCTACCGAGGGTAACATAGTGAGACTCTGTCTCAAAAAAAAAAAAAAAAAGAGGCAACAAAATTATACCCCAGAGCTTGCACAGTGCTACTTTCAGAGATGGTATATGTTTGCAGTTTACTTTTTATTTTCATAATAAAAAGGCAGAATTCTTGAACTGCATGTTCCATTTAGAAAAAAAGCATGTACTCTGCTGTTCTCCTTTCCAATAAGGGAAAATCAATAGTATAATCACATAGAAACAGAAAGCGCCCAGTCATCTGAATTACCAATGTCATTGCCATTATGAATAACAAAGTATGGTATCTAGAATTTGTTTGATGTGATTATTTTGCCATCATGAACAATGTTAATCCTCAAAAGAACAGATGGTACGAGCATATTTTAAATTATTCAATGAAGTGTGCTTTCTAAATCACAAATGTGTATTAGCAGAGTGAATATGTTTGGCATTTAACCCTTGTTTATGTCTTTGCCTTCAAACCTTCTAAGAGGTAACCCTCACCAACTGAGAAGTGTGTCCTTTGACTATTTGGATACAAAGCTAATAAAACAGGTAATGGGGAAAACATCACAGAATCTGTTTAGAGACTAAAAAAGGAGAGAGAGAGAGAGGGAGACCCAGAAATATACACCTTTTCTTGGGTGGTACATCAGCACACTAATAAAGTGGCAGTTTATTCTTAGTAAGTTATTAGCCACTAAACTATCTGAGATCAAGAAAGAAATTACCTAAATCCACTTTCTAGTCTCTTCCTTTAATGATGCCTTCTTAACATACAATTTTAGCAAGTTACCCAAATGCTTAGATGCTCGTGACAGCCAGAGTACTATGTCCTTTTGCTTTGGGCTATTTATCCTTAGACCCTCATGAGAAAACAAGAGAGCCCATCTGGGTATTTACTAAGGATATCAGACCAAGGCACCCAGAGTTTCACTCTAGACCTTGGGCTTTTCTCATATCTGTGGACAAATTGGAATATGCTACTGATGCAGAAAGAAAATGCTATGGCAGGAAAGAGGTGTCAGATGGAGCAGGTGAATGGGTCCCCTTGGACCACATACGGCCAGCAGGCCTGAGTTTGCCCAACATACTGTTAATTTTTTTCCTTTTTGATCTAACATTTAAAACACAGAGAAATATCATATATAATGTGAGATTTAGGCTTCTTAAAAAATTACAAGATCTAGTTTCAAAGTAGGGCTGTGTACACTGGATACTTTTTCTTCCATTCTTGAGATACTTTGCTAAGAAGAACGAAATAAAAAAAATTAATAGGAAAAAAAGAAAAGAAATTACAAGATCTAAAACACAGACTTTTTGCTTCCTACATAGTACTAACAGCTTCCTTCAGACGGGGCAGGTATTCTCACCTCATCTCTCTTGACAATTCCCACCCAAATCACCTAACTCAGGTACATTTCCTCCTGGCTTCTGTTAGTACTTGACCTGAAGACATTTTAAGAGGAAATTTTAGTTGGGAAAAAATAAGTCTGCTATCACCTGGTCAAATTCAACATTAGCATCAGCTAGGCATGGTGGCTCATGCCTATAACCTTAGCACTCTGTGAAGCTGAGGCAGGTGGATTGCTCAAGCTCAGCATTTGAAGACCAGCCTGAGTAAGAGCGAGACTCCTAAAAATAGAAAAACTAGCCAGGCAGAGTGGCACACACCTGTATCCCAGCTACTTGGGAGGCTGAGGCAAGAGGATTGTTTAGGGCCAAGAGTTTGATGTTGCTGTGAGCTATGATGCCATGGCACTCTACCCAGGGTGACAGACTAAGAATCTGTCTCAGCAAACAAACAAACAAGCAAAAAACATTAGCACCTTAGCCACAAGGTGTCTAGCTGGCCTTCCCACCACAATTTACCAACCTACTAGGCACTATTTTCAACTCCTTACAAAGCACTTAACTTTATTTCCAATAAATCTGGAATTACTTCATTTGTTATATAGCAACAATTCTCTACTATATTGTGGAAAAAACTCTACATTTTCATTGATCAACACAGACCTGTATTTAAGCCAAGATCAATAGATAGTCAATTTCAGTGAAGGAAGAATCATCTGTTAACTCATTTTTCACACACTTAGAAAACACATGTCAGGTTTATGTCAGGAAATAGTTTTCCAATGGTACTGGCACATATTGTTGGTCTGATTTACGGTGACATGTCTAACGTTTCTGATAATTCTGTACACGGCATTTATTTATGTGCCATTAAATTGAAACTATGCAGACTGAAGTGCCTGAATATATAAATTCTGTTACAATTTGTCAGGAGTTGTAAAGACAATCAATTATTTAATAAGCATTTAAGAAGACTATCTACATGATCTGGATAATACCAATTAATTTAGTCAAAATTATTTGACATCAGGAAGACAAGACAAAACACTGAATAAACTGTAACTTTTTAGGTACTTTTAGGTGGCATGTAGGTGTAGCTTAACTCCCATCTTCATCAAATGCCTCAGATTAACAAGAGTCACCATTTTGGAATTATGCTCTGTTGCAGAGATACACATGTATATGTTCATTTATTTATTTACCTATATGTGAAAAGAAGACATAAATCACTTTAGAAAAATATAATACTTCCTTCTGCCTCACAACATAATTTATTTTCAATGGCTAGAAATACTAAAGAAAAGCAGAAAGCCAAAGGCACAGCAATGGTTGAAGCCATCTTTTGTCATCACCCATATGGTCAGCCATAGCTGACTGCTGAGTAGTTATAAGAGAATTCCTGTGGTTGGCTTACGATAGTGTCCTCAAGAATCAAATAACTGATTTAGTAAAATTTGCCACTTTTTGTTTCTGATATAAGAGAGAAATTTGCTTATAAAAGCAAAATATGGAAAGAGTTTATTGAAAATAGCATTAAAATTAATTTGTCATTGTATGTAAATACATATGATCTTTTACGTATAAAAATTTATATATTTGTATATATGTGTGTGTGTGTGTGTATACATATATATATTCTACAGACCACTATATTCATTTGAGGAAATTACCAAATAAACTACCTATCAAGTAACAAGAGTGATTCTTCAAATATATATACCATTTCAAATTCAAATCAGTATTTCCTAAATGATTTATTTCAATGGAAAAAAATAGAGCTTGCTTGCTGAATGAATAGATGCATGAATGCTATTAGGACTGAAGATATTTTTGGCAAACCCTTTGGGAATTATCGTTACAGGCCACTTCCAGTATTGCATTTGAAAAAACTGCCTTTTAATTGTATAGTTACTTCCCATTTTGATTCAAAATTGCTTTAGCTAACTAGATCAACCACTTTAATCATCAGACCTAATGCCAAAAGTCTTTTGGCAGCTTCATAGAACCAGATCTACCTTCAGCAGATGGAGATTTCCCATCAATAGATTAAAAAATAATAATAAAATGTGTAGCAAAGGCTCTGAAGGGAAGTTCAAAAGCAGAGTCCCTGAAACAGTTGAACGGTGGCAATATCCCTAGAAGATCTTGCTAGGGCACCGCTGCCCGTGGCCGTCATTTAGGAAGGCTCACATTCCGTGAGATCAGTGTGTAAGTTACACCATGTTCTAGTCCATGCTTCTCCCTCCTTTCTCTGATGTTCATATGTGTGTTTAAAACAGTAAAGCAAAATCTGTGTAATTTTCAGGGTCAATGGCAGACAGTCACTGTCCATTTAAACTTTTGTGTGGGTTAGATTACAAAAAAACTTTTAAAATATCCTACCCAATAAAGTCTTGAACTCACTCTCTGAAAGTATTCCTTATATAACCTTAGACCCTGTACATCAATTGTTCACCTTGAACTCCCTGGCTTACTCTTCTTGTCCATCACAAATTCTTTTGCTCATAGAGCTCACCACTCCCTTTAAGGGACAGAGAACTATATCAAATGATTGGGGTTTAGATTTCTAAAGAACAACTTTCTTTTCAGTAAGGAAGTTTAAAATATCCATATTCTTAATCTGATTACACTGGGTAGGTGTCTCAGTCTATGCTTCTTGTTGGGGGAAGGCACAGTGCAGAACAAGTTGAAAGCAGCAGGAAACAGCCACTTATGTCATGCTCCATCCTCACTCATGGCATGACTTGATTTCCTGGAATTACTTTATTCTACACTATTTGCAAGACTTAAAATTTCCTTAAATTTAATTTTTTAAATCAACAAATAATTATTCCTATTTATGGGGTACATAGAGATGTTTTGATACATATAATGTATGATGATCAGATCAGGGTAACTGCATATCCATCATCTCAAACACTAATCATTTCTTCTAGCTATTTGAAACTATATAATGTATTAGTGTTAACTGAAGTCATCCCACAGCGGCACTGAACACCAGAACTTATTCCTCTAAATAGATGTAATTTTGCATCCTGTTAACAAATCTCTCCCTATGGCTCCCTTTCCCTACCCTTTGCAGTCTCTAGTACCCTCTATTTCAGTGATTTTTAACTGGTGTGCAGTAAAAGGATCTTAGATGTACCACAAACATTGTTAAAAGATCATTAATTAAACTATTTTCAAAAGAAGTTCAAAGCACAATAAGCATGTTATTGTTTTTACTTTTTTTAGATCAACATAATTTAAGTGCGTGGTGGAAGTTTAACTATTAGGTTCAAGTGCACCATGAGATAAAAAGGTTGACAAACACTGCTCTATCTGCAGGATTTTTAAAAAGCAAAGATTTGGACAAATATCTACCATATCAGTTACTCAACATCACACATATCTTTATCAAATGGCAGCTGACTAGCAGAAATCAGTTTCAGTGTGCTCTTTGCCATTTATCAGTTACTTTTTCAGCATTCCGGTTATATATACCATACCAAGATCTAGAGCAATTCAATTTTTGGTTTAAGAAAAAATGCTAAACCCAAATCTCTATTCTGACGATGTAAATGATCATCTAGTGCCAACTGATTAGCATTTTTAAGGCAAAGAATTTGGAAGAGATGGTAGGTTATGCACTTCCCACTTCGAGTGAAGGAAAATCATACATTTGCTCATGTTTTGTGGCACTACAAAATTTCTTTACCTATAAACTGTACGGAAAATTGAGGGATGTGTTATGTGGGGTTTCTTTTTCTTAAAAAAAAAATCTTCATTTGTATCAAGAAGTTCACTGCTCAATTTATTAATCTGTCAGTAACAAAAGCAACCTGGTAGGTCTCATTCCAGCAGAGTACACTGTGTCCATTTAGTGGTCAAAAGGGTGACTGAGGACTTTAGAGATTTATGGGAACAAGGAACAAAGGCTGGTACTTCTTACAGAGCTATCATCTGAGCACCACACATTTACTTTTAAATTCAAACAACTATTAATCAGCGCTCTCTCCCATTTTCCCCAGAGGCGATAGCAAATTTCCTTTCTTTCGTCTCAAAGACTTGGGACGCCACTTCCCACATAGAGCAGATGATATTCCTACTCAAGGAGAAAATAGTAACCATCCAAAAGGAACATTCTCCATGTCCAGCCATCGGAGAGACAAACTCATCTACACCCACATTCATAATTTCCATTTTCCCTCCTCTTACCACCTCAAGCAAATCCTTCCACCTGTGCTTTGGCTCCCACCCCCTCTCACATGCTTGGACACCCAGCTTCATCCATTATTCCCTTATTCTTTTTCTTCCTCTTTGTCAAGTTCTCTCCATGAGAACTCAGTTAAAACCATTTATTCCCACCATAAATAGAGTCCCCCTCAATTCCTACTTCTCTGTTAAGATGCTTCTTACCTCCTCACCCTGAGCCTAATTTCTTGAAATAATTTCATTTGTACCCACTGTCTCGATTCTCCCTTCATATTTACACTTCAACCCACTTCAATCTGGTTTCTACTCCCACTACTGTGGAAATTTTTCTCACTGGGTCATCAACCAACCTACGTTTCACTAAATCCAATGAACATTTCCAAAACTGTTGGACACTCCCTTCTTTCTGAAACACTCGTTCCCTTTGGCTTTCATAGCACCTCGCTGTCTCAGTTTTCTTTGTAACTCTGACGCTTCCTTGTTTCTTGTTCAGTCTCTTCACCCTCCTCTTGCGACGCTGGCATTTTTCAGGACTGAGACAGGGCTCTCTCCTTCTCCACATCTTGCACACCATCTAGTTGATCTTACTGACTCTTCCATGCCCACTTGTGGACAGACAGCTCTCAATCAGTTGCTGGGGGTTGGATCTGTTTCCTGAGATGCAGACACAGCATACTTAGCTCCTGGACAGCTCCACCCAGAGATGTCCCACATATACCTCATGCTCAGCCATGGAACTCTTCCTTCTCCACTATTTCCTCTTGCTGTAAATAGCACCCCTTTGACCTGGCTACCCTGTTTTGAATCTTGAAAACAATTACAACTCCTTCCTCAATCTCATATCCTAGAGCCTGTGAATAACCAAGGACATGCAGAGTCTGCCTCTTTCCTCTACCTCTCAAATCAAGTCCCTTTTCTCCATTGCCTATCCCATCATTTTCTTCCACACCAGTATTGCTGTCTGCAACTGTCTCCTAAATGGTTCCCTGCCTCTCCTCCAAACAATCCTATGCAATGCAGCCACTGACTTTAGAAAACACAAATGTCCATGGCGTTCCACGGCAGTCTTCCACCTGGCTTGCGAGCCCTCTGATATTCTTGCCCCTCCTTCTTCTCTCATATTTCACACTCCAGGAAGTCCCTAAAATGCACCTCATTTCCTCTCCTCTTGCACATGATCTGGAATATCCTTCCTCTTCTCCAAGCTTTTAGCCTAAATTTTACTTTCTTTTTTTTTTTTTTTTGAAACAGAGCCTCAAGCTATCCCCCTGGGTAGAGTGCTATGGCATCACAGTTCACAGCAACCTCCAACTCCTAGGCTCAAGTGAGTTTCCTGCCTCAGTCTCCCAAGTAGCTGGGACCACAGGCGCCCGCCACAACACCCGGCTAATTTTTTTTTGGTTGTAGCCATCATTGCTGTTTGGCAGCCCAGGCTGGATTTGAACCTGCCACCTTAGATATATGTGGCTGGCGCCTTAGCCACTTGAGCCACAGGCGCCGAGCCCTAAATTTTACTTTCTAATAAAACTTTATTGACTATTGTGACACAGGGTTTCCCTGTACCACTTATATCAAAGCTTTATTGAACAGGATTCAACTGAGAGAAACACTCGGCATATTTCAAAAGGTGTAAATTTCCACTTTCCACCAGTGAGTACACACAGTATTTGTTTTCCATTCTTAATAGTAGTTGGCAAACATTCTGCATGGAGGACACACCTACCACTCTGATGAAGTAAATCTCACAAAAGCAAACTATGTAACCAAAACATTTGTACCCCCATAATAACCAAAAAAAAAAATATTTAAAAAGGAGTGAATTCAACAAATATCATTCCTCATGCTTGGGATGGAAGAGTTGAGATACTAAATAGGAGGTGAGACAGCCCAAGGTTAGGAACAACGGAAACTCTATCAGCCCTGGTCTAGAGGGAAAAAGGAAGAATTAGCATCTGGCTGATGCTGGAGTTAGAGAGGAGACACAGCTATTGCTGGAGATGCTGCCTTGGGCAGTCAAGTGGGAACATTCTGGCTTCTTTCTCTCTCTCTTCAAATGCCCACCAGTGCCTCCAACCTGCTGTGTCCATCTACCATAAAATGGCACAGAAGCCTGGAAACCACAGCCTTCAGAGGTTAGCCTCTGGCAGTAAGGGGCAGGCAGAAAGGGCAAGATATAGATATGAGAATAACAGCCCAAAGACCATCACAAAGGATTCATTACCTTTAATGTCATTACTTCCTAAAATTCTTTTCCATTCTTAACTGTGAGGTCTATGAGGGCAAGCCCTATGGCTTATCTGGCTTATCGGGTTTTCTCTTTTAAATAGCAAGTAGCTGACTTAAGTATACCTTCTTTTATTATCTTTCACTTTATTGTGCTTAGCAGATCTTTTATTGTTTTACAAATGGAAGGTTTGTGGCCATCTTGCATGGAGCAATTCTGCTGGCCCCATTTTCTCCAGCAGCATGTGTTCACTTTGTGTCTCTATGTTAAATTTTGGTAATTTCCCCAAGAGTTCAAACCTTTTCATTATTATTATACCTGTTAATGGTGATCTGTGATCGGTAACCCAGAACCACACCCCTATAAGATGATGAACTTAATCCAAAAATGTTGAGTATGTTCTGACTGCTCCACCAGTTGGCTGTTCCCCTGTCTCTCTCCCACTTCTCAGGCCTCCCTATTCCATCAAACTATTCAATAATATTGAAATTTAGCCCATTAATAACTCTTCAATGGCCTCTAAGCATTCAAATAAAAGGGAAAGACATAAGTCTCTCACTTTGAAACGAAACTTGAAATGATTAAGCTTAGAAAGGCATGCCAAAAGCCAATGTAGGCCAAAAGCTTAGCCCTTGTACAAAACAGTTAGCCAAGTTGTGAATGCAAGGAAAAATTCTTGAAGGAAATGAGAAGTAGTACTTCAGTGAACACTAGAATGACAAAAAAGTAAAGCAGCCTTATTGCTGATATGGAGAAAGTTTTAGTGATCTGGTTAAAAGACCAAGCTAGCCACAATTTTCTTTAACCTAAAGACTAATCCAGAGCAAGGTCCTAATTCTCTTCAACTTTATGAAGGCTGAGACAGGTGAGGAAGCTGCGGAAGAAAAGGTGGATGCTAGCAGAGGCTGGTCCATGAAATTTAAGAAAATGAGCCATCTCTATAGAGAGAAACGCAAGGTGAAAAAGAAAGTGCTGATGGACATGGTATAGAAAGTTTTCTGGAAGATCTAGCTAAGATCATTGATGAAAGGAGATACACTAAACAGTCAAATTTCCATGCAGACAAAACAGTATTATACTGGAAGAAGAGACCGTCTAGGATGTTCATAGCAAGAGAAGAGAAATCAATGCTGGACTACAAAGTTGCAAAGGACAGGCTCTCTTGTTAGGTGCCAATACAGCTGGTGACATTAAGTTAAAGCCAATGCTAATTTACCATTTGCAAATCCTAAACCCTTCCCTTAAGAATCATGCTAACTCTACCTGTGCTCTATAAACAGGACAACAAAGTCTGGATAGGACAGTAAATCTGTTTACTGAATGATTTACTGAATATTTTAAGTCCAGTGTTGAGATCTACTGCTCAGAATAAGTTTTGTTGTTTTTTTTTTTTTCAAAATATTAGTATTCATCGATAATATACCTGGTTACCAAGAGGTCTGATTTTTTTTTCATGTCTGCTAACACAATATCCACTCTGCTCTGTAGCCCATTGATCAAGGTGTAATTTTGACTTTTGAGTCTTGGTATTTAAGATATACATTTTGTAAGGCTATAGCTGCCAGTGATTCTTTTAATATAACAGTTCTCAACCTGTGGGTCACAACCCCTTTGGGGGTCAAAGGACCCTTTCACAGGCGTTGCCTAAATACATCCTGCACATCAAATATTTACATTACAATTCATAACAGTAGCAAAATTATAGTTATAAATTAGCAACAAAAATAATTTATGGTTGGGGGTCACTATAGCATGAGGAACTGTATTAAAGGGTTGCGGCATTAGGAAGGTTGAGAACCACTGTTCTAATAGATTGGGCAAAGTAAATTGAAAACTTTCTATATAGGATTCACCATTCAAGACTGCATTAAGAACATCTGTGATACATGGTAGGATGTCAAAATATCTACAGTAATAGGAATTTTGAAAATCTGACTCAACTCCTCATGGATGACTTTGAGAGGTTCCAGACTTCAGTGGAGAAAGTAACTGCAGATGTGAAACTAGCAAGAGAAACGGAATTGACAGTAGAGCCTGAAGGCGTGATTAAATTGCTGCAGGCTCATGATAATACTTAAAGGGATGAGGAGTTGCTTCTTCTGAATGAAGCAAAGACAGTGGTTTCTTGAAATGCTCATGCTCCTGCTGAAATGACATTGCTGTGAACATTGCTGAAATGACAACACAAAATTTAGAACGTGAAACAGACTTAGTTGATAAAGCAGGGATGGGGTTTGAGAGGACTGACTTCATCTTTGAAAAAAGTGCTGCTATGGGTAAAGTGCTACCAAACAGCATTGTATACCACAGGGAAGTCTTCCCTGAAAGGAAGAATCAACCTGTGTAGAAAATTTCACCATCATCTTACTTTAGGAAATTGTCACAGCCACCCTAAACTTCAGCAGCCTCCACCCTGACCAGTCAGCAGCCATCAACATGGAGGCAAGACCCTCCACCAACATAATGATTACAACTTACTGCAGGCCAGATGATCATCAACATTAAATAACTTTTAAAGGGAAGGTAAGTACTTTTTCAGACATAATGCTATGGCACACTTAATAGACTACAGTATAGTAAACTATAACTTTTATGTGAACTGGGAAACCCAAAATGATTGTGTGATTTGCTTTATCACAACATAGACTTTATTACTGTGGTCTGGAACTGAACCTACAATATTTACAAAGTGTGCCTGTATTTAACAGGCATTCAGTAAAAATTGGCCAAATGAATAAATTAATGCAATACTATTGTTCAAGTTTACAGATGGGGGCAGCAAGGGCAAAAGAAGTAATGGCCTGGAGCCCCACAGGTAGGAAGAGGCCAATCTTTGATTTAAGTCTGGTCTATCCGAGTCCATGCCCTTGTTCCTGTACCATATAGACTTCATTATCTGCTTCTGTATTATTTTGCCTTTCAATGTAATTTCTCATAATATATTGATACTATATTGATTCTATGATAGTGGTGAGACACATTGCTGAAATCACTTCTTTTGTCCTTTTACTTATTCATCCACTCAGCAAACATTTATTAAACATTTGAGAAGTTTGATTAAACCAAAAGCTCTGTGTATAGAAACTTTCAATTTTGTTCATTGTTGTATTACTAGAACTTGGGATATGCCTTGCATGAAATGCACATAGGACTTCAGTATATATTTGGTGAATGAGATATTTCACTAGTAAATTTCAAATGACCCTAGCTGCTTAAGTTACACAAAAGAGATTGACCTTAAAGAATCTTGGTGAAACTTCACTGGAAAAGGTCTGTGTATTAACCAAGCAATACTGAAGGATTTTGAACTTCAGAGGCCATCACACTGAAACAAAGCAGGCACTATTTGCATGCTTTCTGAGCTCGAACTTTACTGTGTTCATTTTCTCAGGCTCTGTCTGTGCCTGGGGCTCCCAGCCCTCCCATTCTTGCTAAATTGCTTTAGATGCTAAATGAAAAAATAAATAAATAAATAAAGGACATTTGGAGAAATAATTATATATTGATTAAGCAAGGGAACAAGAAACAAAAGATGGGTATTTTGTTAATTTATGACTATTTTTGGAAACAATCAATCCTTAATCTTTCCTCTGGCAAAGGAGAATGGCAATCCATAAACAGAATCCAGGAACTTTAGCTGACATGGTCGCGTCTGTTTTAATACTGATCTGCAATAAAATCCAATTTCTTTCTTTCTGAGGTCTCACTTTGTCACCTTTGGTAGAGTGCCAAGGCACCATAGCTCACAGCAACCTCAAACTCTTGGGTTCAAGCAATCCTCTTGCCTAGTTTGTCATTTTTAGTAGAGATGGGGTGGGGGGGGTCTCACTCGTGTTCAGGCTGGTCTTGAACTCGGGGGCTCAAGCAATCTACTCACCTCAGCCTCCTAGACTGTTAGGATTACAGGCATGAGCTACTGGCTGATTTCTTCCATTTAAATAAAACTTTCTCATGGGGACTACAGCATCCTTTGTCAATCCTATATTTTACCAGCATAAAGGCATAATTTGCTGGAGATGCAGAAAGTGGCAAATTAGAAAGATTAACCCCAAAGTTGTTTGCTAATAAAAGGTTTTACAAGCATTTATCTTAGGATAAATAACTTATATATTTTCTTTCATAATTGAATTTATAAGTAATAAATATTCAGTGGTTCATTTTTTTCTTTTACAATAGAAACTTTTCTCTAATGACCGCCGTAATTAGACTCTCTAACTTTTGTTTTGCTTTTGTTATCAAAGCAGAATCACTGCTTACTTCAGTCCTAAGTATTTTGAGGAGAAAACTGTGTTAATGTTTATACAATGATGCTTTTTTTAAAAGGTTAATTTTTTTAAAGTATTCATGTGGAGAGCACCTTTCTGATAGATAAAGTGTGCTTGCCACAGGGCGACAGAGACAAAGGAAAGTGTGTAGAATCTTCTCTTTCTACCTTGGTAGTTCCGAGGGAACTTACCAGTCTTATGTTCTATTCATTCAGGTGTCAAGTCCAGTTTCAGCAGCATGTTGGCCTGAACTCTAACCCTGACAACTTCATAGAATAAAAATCTCTCCAGGTTGGTGGGGGTGGGGGTGGGGGTCAGGCATCAGTATTTTAATATTATCCAGGTGAAACTGATGTACAGCCAAGAGTTCCATCTTACAGGGAATTGAGACAGTTTTTCTGGTCAGATCAATCCATTATACTGAAATTACACCAAAGGTAGCTCACAAGTACTAGTAGTTCAAAGCACTGGATTAGATTTTTGACTCTAAATATAATTAACTGTCTGGACCTAATCAGCCACCCAATTAACCTATTCAATCTGTTCAAATCTTTTGGCTATGGAAGGTAGTTAACTTAGGTATCTGTGGTTCTTAATCATAGATCTCTAATCATCCAAAAAAGTTAGGCACATATCCCAGAATACTGAACATTTCTACAAAATTTCATGTACAATTTCACAATTATCACAGATTATGTGAAGCCGGACATGCATTCATCTAAGGCATAATAAAGAGGGGATATCTTGCAAAGGTACAAAACTAAGAAGAAAACAACTTATAATCAGTTACACTTCAAATCAGTATAAGGAGACCTGCTAACAATCAGAGTTGTCCTACGATATAATATTAAAGTGTTTACCTGGATGGAGCTGAAACACATTCTTCTTAGTAAAGTATCACAAGAATAGAAAAAAGAGTATCCAGTGTACTCAATGCTAATATGCAAACAATATATAAATAACTGCACACCCACACAAAAGAAAAACACAGATCTACTTTAGCGAGCAGAGGGGAGAGGCAAGAGAAGGGAGGAGGAAGGAGGGAGGGTGATTGGTGGGATCTCACCTAATATGCACAATGTGAGGGTGTTCAACACGCCCCCCAGGGGAAGGGCTCAACTACAATTTGAAAATTAGCTCAGAAACGAAAACAATGTAACCTAAACATGGGTACCTTCATACTAATCTGAAATAAAAAAAAGAAAGCATTAAATGTGAAAAATGATAAGTGTGTGGAAATCATATATTAGATATTTAGAAAATAAGTAAAAAAATATAGAATAAAATCACAATACATGCACAAACATGTGAGCTACATGGTTATGGATGGGAATGACGTGTAAAAATCAAAAATCCATAGGAAAATGGATTAAAACTTTAGGGTGTGCTCACTATGAAACTGGAACTAACTGATGAGCACACACCTGCATAGAGGGAAGTAAAATCCAGTGGAAATCAAGTGCTACCTGACAGCTATCACTACTATTTTGCTGACGGGTGCACTACAACCCTGACTCAAGCATAACAAAAGCCCTCCATGGAACCAAAGGCATTTGTACCCATGTAATACCTAGAAATTACAATAAAAAAGAAAACAAAAACAAAGACTTCATGGTGGAGTTCTTTTAAAAAACTATAACAAATCTCCTATATAAAATTAAAATAGACCAGTATCTCACTCATCAAAAGAATGACTTTTAGTATTTTGCCTTTGGGGAGGACCTAGCAGGATAAGGAAACACTCAAGTACTTGGAAGAATGTAGCGCAGAATTGGATTAGAAAATTAAGCAGTTGTCGCCCAATCACTAGGTGATACAAAAATATTAGTTTTCTGACTGTTCAAGCTACCCCCAAGTAATGACTTAACCAAGTGATATTATTCAAAAATGACCTAGATCACCCACACTGGATTGTCTAGACAATAAAGTAACTGTTGGCAGCATCCTCCTCCTCTCATCAGGAGAGGCCTCGCCAAACACAGCTTCCCCTGAGACTGCTGGCTCCCTCCGCCAGGAGGAAGGGGCTGCAACTTTCCAGGCTTTCCTAAGGTCTCCAGGGCTGGACTACTGGCTTTCTTAAACAACTCCTAAGAAGAGACGATCTCTAAGCCCACATACCCTGGCAATCGAGAGGTTTGTCTGTGCCTCCACTGGGGAAATCCCCCCCTCCAACACAGGGCGGAAGCCAGAGGGATGATACAAGGTCGGGGACCATGAGCCAACCCTGGGTTGGTGAGTCACTCAAAGCCTGCTCCTTAACCCCATACTGTGTGCTGTTGTGGCACAAGAGCTCTGCCAAGATGTGTGGCAGCCAGGAAGGAACATATTTGCCCTCGAGGTGGTTAGGAAAGATGTTAGTTTTCTCAAGCAAAGCCAGGCTAAAATTTACCCTCCCAAATGAGCTTCTCTTAAATATCTAAGGCTCCTCTTGGGGAATATTTTGCTTTGTTCTGTTTACAACTTCATAAATGGGGCAATGTGTGTTGAGGTAATAGCTGAGAAGTTTGGTGTAAGAAATTTTTGTTGAAAAGCATGTGGTAAATTTCCATCCCAGCAAAAAATTATACATATACATATATATTCATAGCTACCAAAAACCTAAGTATATATACAAAAACCCTTAGACATTATTATCTAAGGGCAGCGCAAGGATGGTGACGAATGTATGATTTATCTAAAGTCTTACATGTCTACAGTGTTTGAAATTTTTACAAAAAAATTATAACACATAATCAAGAAAAAAAAAAAAACATCCTAAAACCCCAATAACTTAGGTCTTTTTGGACACAGTCTTGAAACTTAGTTTCCTAAGAAACTCTATAAAATAGAGCCTTTGGTGACTAAGAAATGATTGTTTCTCTGGCTGCCTATTAGGGCAAGATGTGTTGACCCTTCTGCCTATTAAGTTCAGCTAAGAACAAGGAAAACGGATAGAAACCTGAACAACATAGAACATAGACCCTGAACTTCTGATTTTTGCCCCTGTGTTGACTACTTGCCTGACTTTTTCAGCTCAGTCAAAATGTTGTCATTGGTTTCTATGCATAGGTCTCAACTTATCATTGCCCCAAAGAAAAACCGACCTTTTCCTAAGAATTATTAATTTAGCTCTCCAATTTATTTTTCCTAATATGCCATCTTATAAATTGAACAGACTTTTCTGGAATCGGGTGATTTTTTCCATAGGTTCTTGGTAGGAAGGGTCCGTCCACCCATGATTATAGCAGGCCCTGTTCTTTTGTCCATTTTAATAGTTCTTAATGGAATAATAATTGAGTGTTTGGGATGTAATGTGAAAATTACTAGCATTTGTAACAAAGATACTGGCCTATGTGGCTGATATTTGCCAGCTCTTATTCTTAAGAATTTAGTCTATGATGTTCAGGATAAGTAATGGAAACGTAACAACCTTCATAAAATTGTTTAGAATTATCAAATTAATGCATCAGTTAAAGCAGTTAAGTCATAATCGATTGTTATTTTTCTAAAAGTGAAAAAAAAAGAGAAAGACTTATAATAGCAACTAGAACTTAATCTAAATTATCTCCATTTCCCTTTCTTAATTTATTTTACTGCCAGTTATTATATCAACTGCTCACTGTATCACTTGGCAAAACAATCTCCTCATATTCTGCCAATTCACCTTGGCAAGATTAGCGAGCATCTATAGGTGGTGCCAATATCCCAGGTACATCCTGGATCAGGCTGCCAGCCAGGCAGACACTGGGTGGCACACATCAGCACAAAGGAGATGCATGCTGGTCCTTTACCACCCACAAGTAGCATATCCAGAACATCAGAATCTTCTGAACATCTTAGGATTTTGTGAAAGTCAGAGTATAATCCCATATTCATAAAGGCTATCTTTTTTCACATAAGTGAAAGTCATTCTTTGTTAAGCTGGTCAATTCTTCTTCCTAAACATAAAAATATACCACCAGTATAGCACTGTAATTTCGGCCATCTTAAGAGAGTACCCTTGAAGATGTTGGACTTGTGGAGGTCAACGTCCAGCGTGAAATCTACCAAATGGAGCAAAGAGGATAAATTGGATAAAGCTGGGCTGCTACACCAGAGGTACGTCTTTTGATTTAAACCTTTCAAGGATGCTTCATTAACGGCACAAAGAACTGAGTCTTTCATAAGTGGAATTGACTTACTATTTTCTGACATTCCATTATGGCTAATAGTATGCCACGACAGTATTTTAAAACAAAAGAGGTAGGATGAATAAAGGTGAGAATCTCTTTTCCTAAGGCGATTCTTTTGTCACTGAGTATTTAAACTCCACATTTAGAGACTCCTGTATCAGCTGGCTGCACTGGCTCATGCCTGTACTCCCAAGACTCCAGGAGGCTGAGGCTGGTGGATTGCTTGTGCTCAGGAGTTTGAGACCAACCTGAAGAAGAGTGAGATACCTTCTCTACTAAAAAAAAAAAAACAAAAACAAAAAACATAGCCAGATGCTGTGGCAGGCAACTGTAGTCCCAGCTACTCAGGAGGCTTAGGAAAGAAGGTCGCTTGAGCTCAAGAGTTTGAGGTTGCTATGAGCAGCGATGATGCCACAGCACTCTCCCCAGGGCAGCTGAATGAGAATCTGTCTCAAAAAAAAAAAAAAGAAGAAGAAGAAGAAAGAAAGAAACTCCTGTGTCCTTTACATATAATATTTTAGTTGCAATGACTAAAGTCTCCTCAGTTAATCATTAAATTCAGTTAATACTTATGCTTGTCCAGAGGGCATATGTCATAGTTCATTAACACAGGGGTCTTACATTAGAATCTGCATGAAATGTTGTATTTGTTAATTAGCCTACATAGATGGGAGGGGAAGAATACTTCATTTAAATGATAGTTAGGATGGAGATGCATTCACATCCTGCTGAAACATGAGCTTTGTAGTGAAAACAGGATTACCAGGTGGGAATCCTGAAATTCACTATACCTCTGATATCTTAACTGATTATAATAACTATTGTTTCACATGGTTATCACAGAAAGCTTCAAGAAGAAGTAGAAAATGAGGTTAAACTTATAGATACACAATCTCCAAGTAATTATTAACTTTTTTTTTCTTTGAGACAGAATCTCACTCCGGCCCCCTGGGTAGAGTGCGGTGATGTCACAGCTCACAGCAACCTCAAATTCTTGGGCTCAAGAGATCCTCTTGGCTTGGCACCTGTGGCTCAAGCAGCTAAGGCACCAGCCACATACACCTGAGCTGGCGGGTTCGAATCCAGCCCAGGCCTGCCAAACAACAGTTTTTGTCTGCACCCCCAAAATAGCTGGGCATTATAGTAGGTCCCTGTAGTCCCAGCTACTTGGGGTTGGAGGCAAGAGAATTGCTTGAGCCCAGGATTTGGAGGTTGCTGTAAGCTGTGATGCCACAGCACTACCCAGGGCAACAAATAGCTTGAGGCTCTGTCTCAAAAAAAAAAAAAAAGAGCTCCTCTTGCTATAGCCTCCCAAGTAGCTGGGACTACAGGCACCTGCCATCATGCCCAGCTAGTTTTTCTATTTTTAGCACAGATGGGCTCTTGCTCTCACTCAGGCTGGTCTTAAACTCCTGAGCTCAAGCAATCCACCCTCCTCAGCCTCCAAAAGTGCTAGGATTATAGCCATGAACCTCCATGACTGGTGCCAATGGTCATGAATGTACATGAATGTTCAAGGCAATATTTCTTTTTAAACGTTTTTAATTTAGAACATAGACTGTGTTGGAACCTTAAAAGTTCTCTTGTTGTTCAGCAATCACATATGCAAAAATAATGTAATAAACATATGCGGATAAGGCAACAAACAGTTTAGGTGCTTGCTATGAATATGCATATTCTGAATTTCTGTTTTCTGAACAAGGCATTAGAAGACAAACAAATCTTTCCAGAATATGTGTGGACCTCACTTTCCCATCCAATTAAGCTTCCCATTGTTCTTAGGATGGAAGACAAGGTCCGTAACAGAGTCTATAAGGCTTTGCCTCAGTTGGCTCCTACCCTCCTCTAGCCTCACACTCGGGCAGGCTTCCTGCTAGCTCTCAGCAGCCCAGCCTCACCAGCCCTCCTCTGGTAAAGGCACATTTGTTGAGCTCTCCATATAAGGTTTTGCCCCATGCTGTCCCCAGAAACTCATTTTTTAAGTTATTTCATTCTTTTACTCCTTTTCTCTACCACCCCCAGCCTGACCACCATTACCACTAAAACATACATATACATGCACGCATGTATACACATACACATTCACACATACACACACACGCACATATACACATACACACGCCCCTCCCCTTCAAACTTTGCTCACTGTTACAAATTATGAAAATATTTCCTGACCTCTTCAATATGTCCCCCCAAAGAAAGGTCTCTCTGTTACAAAATCCTAGCCCTGTATGTATTTACTTCATTAACACTTGTTTTTAAGATTTTACATGTATTTTTGGACCTTTTAGTTAATGTCCATCTCTCAATGAAAGTTGGAGTTGTGTATGTATATTATTCACCCAACATCTAGCGTGAAACCTGGATACAGTGGATAGTGATCCGTAAACATTATTTAACGTTGATTCAATCAATGAATCAATCAAATCTCCCTTCCTCTATAACAGGCAATCCCCTGGGCAACATTCAACGTTAAGGAGGGTTACAGGAAAAGAACATTTGTTGAGCTCAACAATTTTACAAGGATGGAGCTAACTGCTTTGCATATTTTCATATCAGCAACTACCCAGGAAAGTAGGCACTCTGATTTCCTTTTTACAGATGGAGACTCTCAGACTCACCTGGGCTTAGTAATTCACCCAAGCACACGTATCTAGTAAGAGACAGAAACGTGGTTATCCTGAAGTTTGGTGGGGTTTGTATTTTCTTAGGATTTTCTATAAAATTGTGGAGTCACGTTTACAGTACCATTAACCCATACTTCCATAATTTGAATTTAGCATGATCCTATTTTGAAGCACAGAAAAGACTTTTGAATATTGGCTCTAGAAATTATGAAAAATGGAATATAACAAAAAACTGAAGAAAATCATAAAGTGAGCCAACATTTTGGCATTGAAAATTTAATGAAGTAATCATCTTACATTTAAATAATAATGCATGTAGTTAGAATTATTAATAAGAAGTATGTTTTCGGAACTTAAAATATGATTTCTAGAACCAAAATTTATTTTAGTACCATAATACCCAATCTATTATGACTATAAATGCGTTCATGATTTTTCCCTCCAAAACTCTGCCTCTAGCTCTGAAGACTCTTAACTAGGTAATTTTTTTCTGCAAGTCTGAATTCTTTTCTGAGGTATGTGTCTGAGTTCAACAGCCTTTACACTTTGGCCCATTTGCAGAGATCAGCATTTCCTTTCACCAGAGGCCTCTGCTGAGCACACTGCTCAGGGAGCTCCCAGAAAAAAGCAGAGACGGGGTCATTTGATCACTGCCTAACCTGAAACCTCTGGCACTGCTTTCCCTCCATCCAGATAAGGGAGCTGGAGTTAGCAATAACTGTAAAAAGGACTCTCACTGGGTCCTCTTTACTCTTTCCAGTATTTTTAAACAACAAATACCTAGTGTTTAATATTATAGGTCCAGCCCTCTAGGTACTGTGAACAAAGTAAAGAAATTTAAAATATGATCAGTCCTTATCTCAGAAGGATTTTTGCTCTAAATGGGGAATGCAGAAAAGATAAACATGGAATGATCCATCAAGGGAGAAATTGTACCAGGGGCTGTTACGGACTGAATTGTGTATACCCCAAGTTCATACATTGAAAGTCTTAACTCCTCAACACCAAAACGTGACTATATTTGGAAACAGGGTCCTTAAGGAGGTAATTAAGTTAATACGAAGTCATTTGGGCAAGGCTTAATCCAACCTGACTATAAGAAAAGGAGGCTAGGACACAAACACACATAGGGAGAGACAGCCATCTACAAGTCCAGGAGCGAGATCTCTGAGGAAACCAGCGCTAACACTTTGATCTCAGATTTCCAGCCTTCAAACAGTCGGAAAATACATGACCATCATTCACGCTCCCAGTCTGTAGCACTTTGTTACGGAAGCTCCAGAAAATTAACACATGGAGTCCATTAAAGAAGGATTTCAGGGCAGGGATGCAGGAGTATGAGTTGGAAGACTCGAAGAAGGCTTTGTGCATGACATAGAGTCTGAGTTGAACTCAAAGAGAAACTAAATGAAGCAAAGGCAGAAGGACCATATTCCCACGGTGCAGAGAACTCAGCCAGGGAAGCACAGGGGCAGAGGAAAGGATTTAGTCACTGGCAGCGGTCATTAAAACCTTTGAAACTTTGCAATTTGTTCATCTTAAAAGTTCATGTATTTTTAATAACATATTTACTCACTTATATTAGGTAGATAATTTCAATTTATGGTAGAGTTCATGTGTTATTGTTCACAGGGCAATGCAGACATCAGCATGAACATACTATTCACCAGACATGGTCACATCTGGAAATCCATAGCCATACAAGAATGACTGCCAGTACAGGCAACATGCCATTACAACTGTATTCTGTGTGTTATTTTATGTATATACACTGCACACATAAAACATGAAATAAATTCTGTTCAAATTCACTAGCTGGTCCTCATTTATCTAGATTATACACATTTATCAGCAAAAGCTTTAAGGATTTTACTAAGTGAGGCTTATACACATAGTCATGATCATATGTTACCACACCATTTAGGTATGTAGTATCCTAGTCAGATAAGTGAACATTAACTATTAAAAATATTATTTTGAAAAAGTTTAACCCTCTTTTAGAAATGAACTGACAGACTGAAAAAAGGCCCTCAACGTTAACCACATCTGTTTCCATTTGGGGTTTGCAGACAAATATTTACAAGTTGCATTTATGGTAATATTTTCCAGCTTGAGAATAGTGAGGCAGCTCCAAACCATAGGCCGTTCCTTTAACCAGTAAGCAGGTGCGAATGAATATTTCATAAACCTTCTCTGTAATTAATCTTCTTTTTACTTGCACAGCAACAATCCCACTCCAGCCAGCCCCCCCCACCCCATACGGTTAGTGTCTCCCTTAGAGAAGCCAGGGGCGTTGGACTGCCCCCCTGGCCTGCTTACCGGTATCAGGAAGTGTGCTAGTCTTTACTGTTCACATGGTTTCTTTTTATCTTTCAGTTTGTGTTTTCAAAAGCCATTTGTTCTACATCAGGCAGGTGCATTTTCTTTCAGCATTTAGGAAGAGGAATACCAAAAGTACTTACCTAAAAAACAAAACACAAAGAAATAAAGATTAAAGTGCATTCCCAAGGATGCTTGATGACCTGCCAAAGGACTGAGGTGAAGATAAAAACACCTATAGCATCTCATGGCGCTGAACTTGGCAAATCACGCAGGTAAAGCCAAGGAACACAACAAAAACATGCAGGCTTTTCTAAAGGTTAAAAAATAGGAATTTAAGAAATGAGTAGGGGAAGTAGGGGAAGCAATGCTCTGGTTTTATTTTCTCTACAATGCCCTAAACAACTTACATTATCACAGACTCCATCCTAGGGAGTCTAACTGATCATCTCTCTCTGTACCTTAACTGGATAAAATAATGCTTTTATCATTAGAAGCCAGAAGACTTTGATTCTGGACCTCACATCTCCTCTCTGTCAGAGGTTCCAGGCTGTGTCTCCCAACAGCATCATGAGGGGTAGAGACGGATATACCAGACAGTGGAAATTCTTGAGAGAAGCAAAAGCTCTGTTAACTGTTATCTTCCTGACTATGAGCCCATGGACCACTGGTACTATGAGATATTGCAGTGTTGGCAGAAGAATCTACTTTCTGAGACTTTGGGTGCTGTTAACACAGATGCCATCAAAGCTAACACACATAACTGGATGAGCATATAGCAGAGAAAAGTTGGGAAATACAGTTTCTACACTGAGTTACATGGAAATCACAAGTGGCAAATGTCAGGTTTTCTCTCAACGTGTCAGCTGTGTATAGGTGTGAGGTCTTTAATCACAGAATGCCCCTACTACACAGGGAAGATAGGTCGTGCATAGCTCTAGAGAGTGACAGTTTGGGAACAGGTAAGAGAAGGCTCAGGATGTGCCATGTGGAGAAGTTTGTTCACTCGCTCAGTTATCAAAATCCAAAGAAAAAGTTTCTTTGGAAGAAATGATGTTTTTTCCCATTCCCTCCTTGACAGGCAAGATCCAAACAAGAGAAAGTCTCAAGAGGGAACAGGACTTTGGGGAGAAGAGCAGAAGAGCTTCCTATTACAAAGAGGAGAGAGCATCCCTGGGCTGCTGGTAGAGACTTGTAGAGCTGTCTACTCTGCTGCACACCGAGCAGACCAATGCAGAAGACGGAAGCACAAGAAGCCACAGCTTCTCAGCCCGCAGTGCATCACGATCCCTGGGCTGCTCTGTAAAGTCCTGGTATTCTCAGGGCCCACGGAGACCCGTTGAATCCACAGCATCTATGGACCTGAGACTTTGGAATTTCCATTTTTGAATAAGCATCCTTGGTAAGTCTTAAGGAGCTAAATGGGCATCAGTCTACACCTATTACTTTAGGAGCCACATTCTACAAGGTATGAGTTTGTTCATCAGAGAGTATTTACTGTCTGAGGAGGCTGAGATGCTTCCATGTGTCAGAATTTAATGAAACATCAGGAACAGAGATAAGGAATGTGTGTTTCTCTCCATTATTTAATTCTTTCTCATCAAAAAGCTGCTAATAAGAAAAAATAGTCTCACATAAAATGTAATTTTTTAATCACCTGTGCCGGCTATCAGTGGAGTTTACTTTTCCTACTATGCTTTTGATCTTTATTAATAAAAATGCATTCTGCACTCCCACTGATAGAGGGCACTATTTTCTTATTCATTCTGCTGCAGGTAGTTGAGAACAACAAACAAAACTCATAAGTTCATCAGTGAATTAAGACAAAAAATGCTTTTGAATACTGTAGAGAATATAGTAAAATTTCTTTAGTGCAAACTCCCATGGACCTAAGTTGACTAATTTCTAAAATCTCTTGCCCTACGATGCTGTCATTTTTAGTGATACTGGTTAGCTAGCTTTTGAGCTATTTTTATCAGAATAATGCAAATTTAGAAATTGATTTATTCTGGTTCTTTCAGATTATGTTTTTGTTACATTCTGATATTGCCTTGCTTTAGAAATGTAGACAAATATTTCACTTCCAGGGTATTGTGGCACATTGAAAAGGATGAACAAGTACTTCATAAAACTGTATCCAAGTTAAGAACATATACAAAGTGATTTTATTTCCAGACTAAGGTGCTCCACTAAATAGAATGCAACTTTAAGAAAGACGAGTCATAATATCAGTAAACTGTAAACTGACCTCAACATGAATATTGACATTTGTCAAAGGCGAAATAGAAATGCCTTTATGTTTTGTGATTGTAGGTGAACGTGTATTGCCACTTGCAAAGATTTTCCCAGTGTCTATCTTGGCAAAGCAGCCTTCGTCTTCTAATTTGCAGGTGAGAGGATTGTGAAGCTTAAAATGAAGACGCTACCAGGGTTGGTCAGGAGCTAGAAGATTTGGGTGGGGGGTGGGAAGAAGATGGCCATGAGAACAATTTTTAAAATATCTTCTATATCTTAGAGCGCAACAAGGGAGTAAAGATGAAATATTAACTGACGCAAGGCACAGAGTGCCACAAAGCTGCACAAATAGCTTTAAAGGCTTCTATAAATCCTACGGATCGTCACAAGACTCAAGTCCCTTGACACCCCTTCAAATCATATTATTCACTTCCTTTTCCCTTCCCAACTGCACAAGTGACAACAGCTACCAAATGCATCATCTGAAAGGAAGCGAGTTAAAAAGGCCTGAAGCATAGAGAGTGACAAGCAGTTTGGCCCTCCTTGTGGCCTTTCTCTAGTTGCACGGCAAGGGTTGCCTCTTTATTTTCTTCCTTTTTAAGGTGCTAATATAATTTATTACAGCCCCAGGCCAATGAAAGCCCCAGAGCCAAACTTCCAGAGGTAGCTACTCTGTAATTAGGACAAATCTTTCATGGAATAGATTCCTTTTATTTTTAAATTATGAAAAAAAGATAAAGAGGTGGCCCATGCCTATAATCCTAGCACTCTGGGAGGCCGAGATGGGTGGATTGCCTGGGCTCACAGGTGAGAGACCAGCCTGAGCAAGAGTGAGGCCCCACCTCTAAAAATCACTGGGTGTTGTGGTGGGTGCCTGTAGTCCCAGCTACTTGGGAGGTTAAGGTAAGAGAATCACTTGTGCCTAAGAGTTAGAGGTTGCTGTGAGCTATGACACCATGGAACTCTACTGAGGGTGACAAAGAGAGACTTTGTTTCAAAAACAAAAACAAACAAACAAAAAAACCCAATAAAAATCTGTACTTGCTTTATTTTATGCTAAAATGCTTTAGAAATATATAACTAGGATAATGACAGAAACGCACATTCCAGAAGCAGGTCTGCATATACGTGACAGTAGGGAGATAAGAAAACAGGAAAAAAGAAGGGAAGGGGTAATTTTTTTTCAAAAAGAGAAATTACATACATTTCTATTATCATATACTGTCTTTAAAAGTATGATGTTTGATTAGGATTTAATTAACTATACACTGGTCAAGTTTAGGCAGTTGAAACATAAAGAACAAGCAAAGACAAATCTAAAGTAAACATGCTTGTTTACCAAGCATACAATACAACCTCCTTGTTTAAAATCATACCCAGTATACACATGCCTATCTAGAAGCCAAGTTTGGACAGTGTTCTTCATATGCAAAAGCCAATTTTGTGCTGGACACAGGAAAGGAGGGAAAGTTGTAAGGTCAACAGAGAGACACGCCTCATTCAACTCAGCTCCTACAAAGATGGTTTCCCTTGTTTTCATAATCATAAATCACTTCCCCACAGGCAGCAACCCATTTCACTTGCTGACAATGCTCTTGAACAACCTGCCTGACAAGAAGCTTTCTCATTATCTTTCAAAGACATCCCATCTATGTCTCTCCTCTCCTGCAAATGCATGAATATAACCTTTCCATCACCTTGACTTTTAATTTCCCCTTCAAAACAGGAATTTATAAATTGATTTGACAGGTCATCCAAGTCTCTCAGTACTCACTATTCATAAAACTTGCCTTCCAATATACTTGGAAATCAAGATTGTAAACCAGTTCTGTATGACCACCTAAACCTGTGTTAACAACAGCTGGCTAGACATACTAGGCCAATTAGAGAGGTAATACGTCACAAAAGAATTAGAAAGTTACTTTAGAATATCACTTGTTCGAAGCTTAAAAAAAAGAGTACTACTATAAATGTTCTCAACATAGGAGGAAAGTGAGGGCTAGAAGCAGATTTTATTAATAGGTAAAGGATTACTTTCTCACACGAGAAGTTCCCATCAGACACTGTAAATAGGTATAAAGTTAATTTAGTAAAAAAGGCATAGATTTTAAAGTCAGAGGGTTCATGTCCCTTAATGTAGTGAGACCTAGTTTCTCTCTCTCACCTACACATACAGAAGGAAATACAGAAAGAAATAATGACCGAGGCTTGGCACCTCGGTGGTTAGGTGGCACCCTGTAGTGGTTAGGGTGCCAGCCACATACCTTGGAGGTAGTGGGTTTGAATCCAGCCCAGGCCTGCCAAACAACAATGACAATGGCAACAATAAAACAGCCAAGTGTTGTGGTGGGTGCCTGTAGTCCCAAATACTTGGGAGGCTGAGGCAAGAGAATTGCTTAAGCCCAAGAGTTAGAGATTGCTGAGAGCTGTGATGCCACAGCAATCTACCCAGGGTGACAGCTTGAGACTTCTGTCTCAAAAAAATAAAAAATAAATAAATTAAAAAAAAATGATGACCAAGAAGAAAGCACAGAACACGTTACACACTGAGTGAAAGACTGTCCTGGGTCTTTTCTCACATGAACCAACTCAGTAAGCCTAATAACTCTCACAGCTTCAACTATGCTAATGCCTCTCAAATATATAATTTTAATGTTAATTTCCAATCAAAGCTTCAAGTCTTTAATTCTTAGTTTTCAGTGGCCAGAAGAGAGACATCATATAATTAACATATTCTTTTAATAATAATATACACAATTTGCATAGAAACTTCGGAATGATCATACATATACTAATAATTATATTAAAAGCTTACAGTTTTTAATTGTTATTTAGATTGTAATCAATGCCAAACTACTCCATACAAGCCACCAGAGAGACCTTTCCTTCTGATACGGAAAAACAGTCAAGAAGACTTGGTAAGAAGTCTTTGGTAAGGAGACTTGGTAAGAAGAATTTTTGCTTGTTGCAGCAACCTTCTCAAAATGCCTTGCCGTACCTCTTCTTCAACAATAACAGCCCTGTACCAGTGATTCTCAATATCCAGATTTCCAGATGTTATTATTCCTGACAATGAATCTGCATTTATTTCAAATGTGTTTAAGAAATCTGTGAAGCTCGAGCTCATCTAACCTGTCATCATCACTATTCATCACCCTCAAGCGATTGGTCAGGCTGAAAGAATGATGCAGACCTCTAAGGATGCCCTGAAGTAAACTGTTAGGAGAAAATGACCGAGGACATTTGCCAAGCTTCCCATCACTGAGCATGTCACACCACGTGGGACAACAGGAGTCAGTTCTACCGAAAACAAAAAGGGAGCAATTGCGATTGTTCCTTTGACAGTTCCCATATCCACTTAGCTTAGAATTTATAGAGAAGCCAGGATATACTCTGGGGATTGTGCCCATTGTTAACTCATTTTCCTGTAGGGACTGGTCTTGACTAAGAATTTTAAATGGCTGGGTGCGGTAGCTCACACCTATAATACTAGCACTTGGGAGGCCGAGATGGGTAGATTGCCTGAACTTACAGGTTCAAGACCAGCCTGAGCAAGAGAGAGACCTCATCTCAAAAAAAATAGTGGGCACTGTGGCAGGCACCTGCAGTCCCAACTATTTGGAAGGCTAAGTCAAGAGAATCTCTTAAGCCCAAGAGTTTGAGGTTGCTGTGAGCTGTGATGCCACCATACTCTACTGAGGACAACATAGTGAGACTGTCTCACAAAAAAAAAAAAAAAAGAAAGCAAAAAAGTTCATCATATGCTATTGTGTTCCTGCTTATTTTAAGTTCAGGTATATTGTATCATATAGTTAACTGGAGCATTTTTTCCACCAAAAATATAACTTAGGCTCTATTTTCTTGCTGAATATCAACTAAATCTCCAAAAAGTTAGGAGAACTTGGAGAGGAGTTCAGAAAAGAATGACTGTGAGCAGGTGCGGTGGCTCCCGCCTGTAACCTGTCACTACCTGGGAGGCTGAGGTGGGGAGTGGCTTGAGCTTGCAGGTTCCAGACCAGTCTGAGCAAGAGTGAGATCCTGTCTCAAAAACACAGCTTGGCATTGTGGCAGGCACCTGTAGTCTCAGCTACTCAGGAGGCTGAGGCAAGAGAATTGCTTGAGCCCAAGAGTTTGAGGTTGCTGTGAGCTGTGATGCAACAGCACTCTATTGAGGGTTACAAAGTAAGACTCTGTCTAAAAAAAAAAAAAAAAGTGCCAGTGTTTACTCAATAGTCCCAGCTCTCCTCTTTCTGGACACCTGTAGAATTACCCAAACTCTTTCCTTTGATTACAAGGATGGCCATGTCATATACTTTAACCAATGGATTTAAGCAAAAGTGATATGTGTCACTTCTGGGGGAAGGCTAAAACAACCTGTGATGGACTAATTACCATATTTTTCCCTGTTGAGGAAGCCTGGGTTGAGGTAGAACATCAGCTACCCTGAGTTCCCCACTGACTACAAGAAGCAGAGCCTCTTGTCAATCCACCTTGGATATGCAGGAAGAGATCAGGAAATAAACTGTTGTTATCTCCAGTCATTGAGATTTTGGATCACTGCAGAAACTCCTAGCCTTTCCTGAATTATACAATGAGTAACAAAAATGATAAAATATTAATAACTAAGCCACAAAAAGTTTTTTCCAAGAAGTTAATTATGTGCAATACTTATTAAGTTCAAAAATGAAGGATGACAAAAGGTTGACTTAAAAGTTTGGCTGTGTTTTCTACCCACCATAAAGGTGTATACCATTTTCCAACTTACAAAGAAATTTGACAAGAGGAAAACTAACTTGAACCAAGGTAATTTGGGATTGGAAGTAAAAGAAATAAAAGAATCTTCAGGTCATGGAGGAAGGGGATGAAACCAAAGAAAGGGTAATAGATAAAGGTTGTCTAGTCTTCTTCCCTAGAAAACTATACTAAGGGATACATCTCCTCACTCCCAGATTGTTTCTATTGATGAACATTGGAACCGTAGAATTCAGAATAAGAACTTTAATTAAGGCCGAGGGATTCCTAGAGGGATTTTTGAATTAGCTGATCAGGGTCTATGAACTAAGCCAATAACTACATTATTCATTTCTGTGTATACCTTTTAAAGAAGGACTATAACTTTATTCAGATTCTCAAAGGGGTCTCTAAGCACAAATAAGATTAAGGGTCATAGTTAGATGTTAGGCCTACCTAACATAGAAAATTATAATACACAATTTCAATTTTCTTTTACAATTCTCGTGGGGGTGGCAAATCTATAACTTAATTTTCACCCTCAAATCAGTGTAAGGCATGGCAAGAATTTTTACTTCTGCCACCTTAAAATACAAATTAGCTCTGCAAAGTAGGAGCCATAACTTGAATTCTAACTTACAGGTTAATTAGCATTCAAAGAATTTAGAGAAATTATCTTAGAGAGGCTGGGGAATCTCAGTTTGCTACTCTGTCCTTAAGGTCTTCCCTCTTGTTTTCCCTCTAAAAAGGTTAACAAAGCAAAGCTGATGTACCTCCAACATAGTATTGTTATTTTAACATCATTTTATTATTTTTATTTTATTTTATATTTTAGAGACTGGCTCTCATTCTTGCTCTATCTGGTCTCGAACTCCTGAGCTCAAGCACTCCACCAGCCTCAGCCTTCCAAAGTGCTAGGATTATAGGTGTGAGCCACTACATCTGGCTCGCAGTGCTTTCTTAGACCATCAGAACCGAGGCTCTCCAGACTCAGTTGCTGTAGGGCTCAGGCTTGCTGACTGCAGCATGTCCCAACATCTCCAAACTCCCAGGACATTCCTACCGACTGTTCAAGCTCAAAAAGAAATTGAGGACAGGCTCGCCTTTTAAAAATAGTCTTTTGTTCACATTCATGGTTGCTTCCATTTTGTCATTAAGATCATGCAGAAGAAGACAGTATAAAGGACCCAAACTAATGTATCCAAAAACTTGGCCAAGCGTGTCACTAAAAGACACAAAGCAACGTTTTTTGGGATGCGTAAGCTGATCACAGGTTGGGGAAAGAATGAGAAGCAAGAGGTTCTTCCCATCGATTTATTTTTCCTTCCTTCCTCCATTTTCTGAAGAAAATGGTGACAATAAAATTTAACTAAGTTCCGCTTCTGGCTACAATGAATTAGCTTATGGAAACTCTACACTTCCACCAAGAAAACAAATAGTTCGAAGACAAAACAAAAAAGACCAAACCTAATCTGATGTGATGGGGCAGGTGGTAATTGGAATGTGGCGCCAGGGTCTTTGGGGAGAATTGGTAATCTTCCCTGTCTTACATAAATGAGTTAATTTTGCAAAAATGCATCAAGTCTATACTTGTCACATGTGTATCGCTCTTCCTTATGTAGCTTACATTGAAATAACACATTTATCTTTAAAAGATTCTCCCTGATTTTGGTAGGCTTGGTCTATGCCTGGAAATACATTTGCAAAATGTAAGCATATGTACATTTTCTCTGGGAATCTTAACTATTAGACATTCTACGGAATGTGTTCAAATTTACTGCCACGGGAATTATTCTCTTCTGGAAGTTTTACATAAGTTCTACTCAGAGATGGTGTCCTCTGGTAAGTTCATAATCAACACGATCTAGCACAATGCAACCCTCTTGGTACTGCATTAACCCTGAACATGGCTTTTGGTTATGTACTTTGGAAAGCTACATTGTATGCAGCCAAGTGCTCATCTTCTCCTACCCTGTGACTCATTTCATCAGGTTCACGATGGGAGAAAGAAGGATATTTTCTAATCTATCCAGCCTATAATTACAAAATACATGTTCCCGCACTATATTTTCAGCAGACAAACTTTGAATTATTGCTTGCAAACTACACTTCCTAACAGCATTATCACTAACAATAAATCATTTTGGGAGGCAATTGAATTAAATCTCATAAATTTTAACATTTCATAGACAAATATTCAAAGATGATAGTAACTCATGAAGTTATCAAAATTCAAATTCAAGAATTTGAATTTCTATGCTCAATTGACAGAGTATTTTAAGGCAATGCAGAAACCGCCTACAGAAAATTAAACTGAGAATATTAATTCTCCGTCAGAAAAAAAGAACTTGATAGAGTAGAGAAAGGATTTTGAGCAGCAGAAGCGATCAAATCGATTTTATTCTTGTAAAACAATGAATTCATTTATTCTTGGGCAAAACAAAGGGATATGTAATTATGAGTTATAAAGTATTGAGTATGAGTTATAAAGTCTTACTGTGTAAGACATATGCTCACTTATATATTCCATAAAATAAATTAATGAAGGTCAAAGTGAAAGTTTATATATAATAATTCAATAAGACGAAAAGGAATACATTGGTTAGGTTCAGGTAACAAACTCTTAAAAGGCTTTAAAAACACTGCATTCAGTAGATATCACTTAGTAATTATTATCCCATGAGAATATTCATAGCTCATTTTTTTCAAGCATTAATAATTTTTGCCAGAACATTATCTAATTATAATAGAAATGGTAACAATCTGTATAAGCACAGATTTGAGGCGTATGGCAAAATTACTTTTTTGAGATAGATTAAAAACATCTAGCCTAAATTTAAAAATAAGACTGTGGTGGAAATGTTGAAATTATCTAAAAGAACAATCTGTTTTTAAGAAATTCTGAAGTGTCTGTTTATATGTGAAAAATGGTTGTGCTAAGTATAAAACATTGGATCTTCTTCTTAAATTGGGTGCAGAAAGATCTTCTTATTTGTCAATACTTTACATATTTAAATTAGTTTACTAAATGTTCAAGACACTTTTAGAAAACAGTTCAATAGTGACGTCCTGTAGAGACTAAAAGCCATTATTTGTTTGTATGTAGGCACATGTGCATCAATGTCAAATCTATGACAAAATTATAGAATTCATATTTTGGTTTACAAAGATTAAAACAACATATAACACGATTGTTTAAGTATGTTACTAAATAAATATGAAATTCAAAACTATCTATTTGACTTCATTAGTTAACTGGGTTTCTTCATATTCAACTACCAAAGTAGTACTTAACATATAATCTGCTCCTATCAGTGGATTTATTTTTTAGACTTTTAGTGAATGAATTACATTTTATTAACAGTAAAAAGCATCTTAAAACATAAGATACTTCTGTTCAATAAGGTTCAATGATGTGCATGATTGCTTGCTCGGTCTAACTTCAGTTATTTTTTAATGTCTATTCCTCTTAGGTGATGAATATGAAGCTTCTCATAAAATATGACAGCAAACAATTGTTAAAACGGGGCGGTGCCTGTGGCTCAAAGGAGTAGGGCACCGGCCCCATATGCCGGAGGTGGTGAGTTCAAACCCAGGCCCAGCCAAAAAAAAAAAAGAATTGTTAAAATGGTCAAAAGTATTCAATGCAGAAGGCAAAACCATGCATTCAGAATTGCTGGTGATCATTAGACACTAGTTTCTTATTAAAATTAACCGAGGAGCTTCTTAAAAATGCCCAGGCCCTATGCTCCGAGATCATTCTGATTCACTTGACCTGGAGTTTCTAGAACTTCTGCATTATTTACGATGTACCCCAGATCATTCCAAAGCACTGTTATGATTTGAAAGATTTGAGTCCAATGCCATAACAACTCTTAAGCAGATGCAGCACTAAGTTCATGGTCTGCCCTTACTATCCACGGCTAGACCTGAACAGTACCAGATTTATAACCAATTACATTTTAGACTACTTACCTTTTATCTCTCCTCAGAGGAAAGAAAGGCAAATAATATATATTTTCTTTTTCTTTTTCTTTTTTGAGACCAACTCTCACTCTGTCACCTCAGGTAGACTGCAGTGGCATCATCGTAGCTCACTGCAACTTCAAACTCCTGGGTTCAAGTGATCCTCCTGCCCCAGCCTCCCAGCAGCTAGGACTACAAACTCCTGCCACCATACCTGGCTAATTTTTCTGTTTTTAGTAGAGATGAGGGTGTCACTCTTGTTCAGGCTAACCTTGAACTCCTGAGTTCAAGCAATCCTCCTGTCACAGCCTCCTAGAGTGCTAGGATTACAAACACGGGTTATATATTTTCTTTTTTATTTTTAACTCTTTCAACCTTGATGGAAATTTTCCATTTACATTTTTGCCTTAAGTTAGCATCTTTCATAAACCATGGGCTCATGACCAAGGGGAAGGTTGTACAATGAATTTAATAGCTTGTGACCAACTTTAAAACTAACAGAATAGAATTTACTGGATACCATCACATGGAGTAAGAGTAAGTTGGATTTTGTGAAATTGTTGTCACAGTTAAATGTGTGTGTGTGTGTGAATATATGCTGAGCAGTATAATAACTTCCAGTAGATTTTGTGTTCTCATCCAGATCCAGCTACTTATCCTGCTTATCCTTTTTGCACTATGAGAAAAGTGAAAACTTCCATAATGCTATGAAAAGTAAAAGTTTATCCAGTCCTAATTTTAATTGAAATAGTACTCAAGTCATAAAAAATCTCATAAGCATGATATATATCCTGTAAATGTGATTGGTGTGGGAAAGATACACAAGTTAACTTCTAATTTCTACTGCTAAGGATTTTCTTGCCTCTTTTTCTAAATATTTTTACTAATGTCACACAGATTGGTCTTCCTACTTATAAGAGACATTTTTGGAGGTTTTCTTTCTTAATTCTTTTATCTCAATACTTAAATTTTTATAGAGTTGAATACTTCAATAACTTCATTAAAAGAGAAATTCTCTAGCACTTTTGGTCATGAATATCTTCATACTCCAAAGCTTATGATCTTTTTTATTCAAACCATTCAGTGAGAGTTTCTAGTTTGCAAAGTTGTCAAAAGGGTGGGTTTACATAAAAGAAAATGATGGCTCTTCCCTCAATATTATTGTCCATTCACATGAAAAGCAGGCATTTTTCTTTGAAAAATTGTTCTTTCAAGAAGGCTGTATAATGCAACAATGAAGAAAATGATCTTACACCCTCCCTGGTTGATCTAAGATTTAATCAAAACATTCCCAATGTCCCAGATTACCTTCCTTATCTTATTTCCCACCTTTGCCACTTAAGACCCAGATTCTGGTCCAGTTCAGGCTACTCAGGGATGCTTCTACTTTTCATGATGGACACCCCAGCCACATCATCATGGTATGTGGCCATGTTGGGCCACTGAGATTCAGCCACAGAGGTCAAGGGATCCAACATGCCAGGATAGTACTCGGTGAAGCCAAGCATTTATTTCAGCATATCATGTCATTTCATCTTAATTACTTTGTATCTATCCAATAAATCTCTTTTTACTGCAGCTAATTATAATAGGTTTCCACTTATGCATTTGCTTATTGAGCACTAACTGTATGCCAGACTGGAGATAATTATTAACATGGTGGCACAGTTCCTGCCTTTGTGGAGTCTACTCCCTTTCAACCAAACTTGCCTCATTTAAAATTTAGGTTATTATTTTCCCTTGAAATAGACTTAAGTTCAAGGCCCCTTCAGCTTAAATGTTTGCAGAGTACCCAGGGCAGCAGCAATCAGGGCAGCCCAGTGCACAAGACCTCAAGGATCACTTGCAAAGCAGAATGTTCCTGAAGGCTTCTCCTCTCCAGTTGTAGCACAGGTCCCCAAAATGCTGAGGACAAAACAATAGGTGGCGAATAATCCCACACCTTGGAGTTGCTAGACCATCTTGTAGGACTTGTAATATGGCAGCTCTTCTGACCTTTAGCTGACATCCACTACGCAGATTTAAGAGGAGGTCAGAGAGAGTAATAAAGGAGAGATAGAAAACTCAAGACTGGATTTCTTTGGAGAGTGTTTTTGGAAATTAAATCAAGTCATTAGGTCTTTCTTACATATTTATTGGATTTCAATGACCTTGGAGAGAAAGACAAATGTTTTTGATTGTGCTCTATGAGTCCTATTTGTTCAACAAGGCAGTTACACTTTTTAATAGATTGAGAAGTAACAGAATGCGATCCACAAAAAAAAGCAAGAAAGAAAGAAAGAAAGAAAGAAGAGAGAGCGTATGAATCAGGAAGTCACCGTTCTCTAGCTGTGTGTCTTTGAATATATCATTGGCCTCTCTTTGACTTGGTTACCTCATCTCCAAAATGGAAATTGAATTAGGCCATGGAATCATTCAAGTAGAGTTCTCCATAATTTCGGGCTTCTCTTCTCTGCTTTGTGGATGCATTTGAGTGATAGTAGGGAAGGAGTGTCCCAAGGGCACAATTTCAAAATCCCTAAACCTTCTTGAGTCCTTGAGCTTCTGTGGTTTCTCCCAAAATTATGATCCTAAGATTTGACTGACCTTCCTTCCCTTCTCTTCCCTTCCCTCCTTCCTTCTCTCCTCTCTTTCCTTTCCTACTTCCTTCCCAAGAAGCTATAAGACATGACTTTTCTTAAAAAACAAAGCACTTTGGTCACTGTGGTATTCTCCTCACTGTCACTATTAACCACATTCTCTGTGTTGAATCTATTCCTCAGCTAGTGGGCATAATTTTCTTGTTATGTCCTTCATGCCTACAAACCCCATTTCTTCAAAGGAAAAGGCAAACACCAAAGGACAAAAATTCACCTCTCATGTTTTAAGTACATAAATCTACTCTCCTGCATTCCCTTAATACTTTCACTTTGTCAACTAACAAAATGACAGACATTCTCCTATAGTTGAACTTGAGGCTTCTTGTGTTCTAGAGCATTACATATTTTAATTTCTTAAAAAAAATACTTTTGTAAAGTTGCTTCAGTTAATTGAGTGAGGATGTGTTCATTGAAACACGCAGTTTTAACCATTGTCTACAGGTGGGTCTCTTCTTTCTAGGCAGAAAGGCGTTATTCTGAAACATGTTCCCTTTCAAATGGCCACCTTCTATAGTGGTAAGCACCAATGGAAATCATTTTGCAATGCCATCTCAGACATTCAGAAAATATCATCCCTGTGGTAATAAAAGAATATTCAAGATTTTGTTTAAATAATTTATCACCATAAGTCAAAGAAACAAAAGGAGAAAAAAGTGATTCTCTCTCATTTTCTTGGAATGAGATCCACAGCGGTTATTGTGATGACTTAAGAAAGAAGAAGTATTTTTAGAATGGTGTGTATATATATATATCATTATCATAACAGGCAAATGTTTTTGACTCTTGTTTAATGGTCAACAGCAGCAGGGTGTTCCTAATTACAGATTATATTTTGATGCTCCTTAATAATATTCTTTTTTTCCATGTCCTATTCATATGGGAATTCACTGTTTTACACACAAATAAATACACATGGTGTGATTAATTTTATGTGCCAGCTTGACTAGGTCACTGGATGCCCAGATATTTAGTGAAACATTCTCGGGATGCCTGTGAGTATATTTTTGATAATATTAACATTTCTACTGGTAGGTTGAGTAAACATAATTGTCCTCTAAAATTTTAGCGGAGACTTAAGACTCCCCATAAAAAGAGACTTTTCCTACCTGACTGAACTGGGATATAGGTTCTTTTTCTTCCTTGCCTTCAGATTTGAATTGAAACTTCTGTTCTTGTTGGGTATCAAGCCTACCAGCTTTTGAACTGGAATTTATACTTAGGGCTCTCCTATGTCTCCAGCTGATTGACTACAGATCTTAAGACTTCTCAGCCTCCATAATTGGGTGAGCAAATTCTTTAAATTAAATCTCTTTTTATGTATACCAACATTGTGCTTATTCTGTTTTCTATAGATGCTGACTAATACAAATGGAAACAAATTTTAAATCTTTAAACAAGAAAATATGTGAGCATCTCACATACATAAACTTTAGCACAACCCCTTCTCTGGAGTTCTATTGAAAAAGAATCTATGATCTTTAAAATCTTTTCCTATGACAAGGACCTTCCCAGGGTAAGCAGATCCACATTTTTCTTCCAATTTAATTAATTTTTTTCGGTATGTTTCTCTAGAAACTACTAGCAGAATTCTTCTAGCATTGCTCTCAGCCAGGTAATCTCCCTGCCCTTGCTCCTTCCTTTCAAGTGGCTCACTATAACCAAGGATTGGGATAGTGATAGAGGGGCAGGAGAGCTTGAGGGGTCTCTGAATGCTACCAAAATGACCACACAAAGCTTATCTGCATAGATGACCTACTAAGGCTGGGTGTCTGGCATAGTGACCTCTATCCACATGGAACTCAGGATGCCAGTTCCTTTTAAGGGATGCTGTTTAATGGTCACTCCCTTTATATCTAAAGCTGATTCTTACACTTCCAGAAAGAACCATACCCTCTTTTTCTGTATTAAAGTCAATCTTAATGATCATTAAGGAGGTGGGCAAATGTCAGTAGCATAAACACTGAAACTGAACCAATGCAATGACGATTATTATGGTGTCTGTTCAAGGGACAACATAAGTATATTTTAATAGGATACAATTTATTGGAGAAAGTATGATTTTCACTTGGGCTTGTCCCCTGGAGCACCCACACCTCTGATTATGCTAATTCCCCCAACACCATCCATCCCTGAGAACCCAACTATGTAAAACATCTCCAGAATTTCACCAAGATCCAGGCTTCCCCATGAGAGGCACGTTCTTAGAAAGCAAGTGAAAACTATAACTGCCTGGGCACTTTAAGCCAACCCAAATGTTTTCATCTCGATACCAGTGCTAACTGGTGAGTTAGTAGCTGATGAATAATGTTTATGTTTTCATGCTCAATATGTAACAGACTATAGTTGTCTAAAGTCAACTACTTGGAATATCTTTATCTTTCCAAGTTGGCCCTGTATATGTCATATCTTTATGCATACTTGACTTCCCATCATTCAAGACTCTGTGCCTCTGGGAGTCCTGTACTTTGAGAAATTCTAGGTAACCTTAGAGCAATCAGAACCCCCACTGAGACACTATGTAGGGCCAGATCCTCCTTCCGGATTTTCCATGCCCTTCTCATCTTCCTTCCAGAACGAATGAAGCAGACATATTAATGATGGCTGGGCCCCTTCCTTCATCCTACGCTCTGCCACTGGCAACAGCAAACCTCATTCTTGTGATACTTTAATGTAACTATGTTTTAATCTTATTACACTTAATCTCACTGTACTTCTAAGATGAGGTAACAGATACATGTATACTAGAAAGAGCAGAGACTACAAGTTAGTAGCCTCTAGTTTAAGCCTCAATTCTATAATCTGCCTGGCTCTGATGAAACCACTTAGTCATCCGTTTCACATTTTCTCATCTGTGAAATGTAACTTGGGTTAGCTCTGAATGTCTTTGAGAGTTCTAAAATGCTCTGATTCAATGATTCATCAACCACCACTTGACAACCAGTAATATCTACCATATGTATGCAACTCAAACTAGTAAATCAGCTAGTTAAGCAATCACCATGGCAAAATCAGCTCTGGTTTTTGGTCTGTTTTTAAAAAAATTCTAAGAAACCTCAGTATCTCCTAGGGAAGACTAGGAGATAACAGATCACAGAGACAACACAGATAAAAGCAAATTATATTATGGTATTATCTGGAGATATCTGCTGGGTTTTGATTACCCACCTACCCACTGGCACGGTGGCTCAGAGAAGACATAGTAGTTACTTGTTATTAGATTGAGGGATAAATAAAAAGATGAATATTCCCTCATCTATCAGTATTCAGAAAACTAAGGAATGTCTACGTAGCGCATCCAGTGATTTGTGAAATGTGTCAACCATCTGGGCTTTATTTTTACTGTATGCCATTGTTATTTATTAAAGAGTAGAAATGATTAACACAGAGACAGCTGGCCCTGCTTGTATACCCACACTGCAAGTTTTATAAAAAGACATACCCAGGAAATTAAAATTCATATCTGGACATAAAAGTCTGGATTAAATATTCTCTCTTTTTTTTTAAATTCAAGTCTCTACCTTAAAGAATTTACAAAATAACCTCTTTTCTCAAGAATGATACTTTGAAGAAAGACTTCTACCAAATTTACTGGTTACTATTTTTAGGTTGATTACATTGATAAATATATTTATTGTATAACTATATATAATCCTATGGTGGAATAGTTTTTCTAGAAGAAAAATGCCCAAGAAGATGAAGTTACTAATTGCTTTCATTTTGTATAAGATCAGAGCCAACACTGTCAGAAAATGATTAACACTCAGACATTCTCACTACTGTCCAAATACTGCACAGAGAGACAGAATGCAGGATTGCCTCAGGCATTCCCAGCTCCCTGACGTCAATTCAGATCAAATTCAGATAACTTGCTATGCCAGCTGCTTGATTCTTCCATTCTCTGAAAATCTATTCTCTTTAAAATGAGGTTGCTATCTAAATACCATCAAAGCTACTTTGAAATATGGGGGAAAGGGTTTAAAGCTCTTTTGGAATGCTTTTTACCACCCTGCAGCAGCAAGCTGGTAGAAAATGATCAGCTCTTTCTGATTCCCTTCAATCGTGATCACTATATGGATAGAAAATATTTTTTTCTGGGCTTTATAGTTTGACATGGAGAGAAAGACAATCTGCAGTCTGTTCATATTTAGCTCATATAGGTTCATGGGTATCGTTTGGTTGCAGACTCTGTAATGCATGTGGCCCCTCCGGGTTTCTGAAAACAGTGTTGCCTAGGAAACCATACTGTTTGATTCATTCACTCCCCACCTCCCACCTCCCATCCCCGTCTTCCCCAGGCTTTATGCAGCTATCTGGTACCACAATAGACTTTCCACAGTGGCTTTTCAGAAATTAAACAACACTTTCAAATATTTAAATATCACTTTCATTATTTCTCCTCTAACACACTTTTTATCTTAGTTATGACAGGTGATTTTCTGTGTCATCTTGTATTAATTCTTTACAAATTACAAATAATAGGTAACACATAGTCCTTACCATATGTCCCACTGCTTGCTTTATGAATCTGTATTACTTCAGTTAATGCTCATGATATCCTTATGAAATACATATTATTATTATCACCATTTCATAGATGAAGAAATATAGCCTCATAGCTGTTAAATGAATTGCCCAGTGCCATACAACTTGCAAATGGTATGAGCTGACCATGTATTCAGATTAAAGTGGCCATGTCTTAGGGCAACGCCTGTGGCTCAAAGGAGTAGGGCACCAGCCTCATATACCAGAGGTAGCAAGTTCAAACCCAGCCCCAGCCAAAAACTGCAAAAAAAAAAAAAAGTTTATGTCTTAACCATTAAGATATACTGCACCCCCTTTTGAGCATAAAAAGTACAAAAGAGAAATGGCCAATGAACCTTTAAAGCATTAAATACCCAACACCTGTGTGATAGACTGAAACGGTAGATTATAAGTAAGCATTTAGTATAGGTCAATACTTGACAAGCTTGTATTATGGTGGGAAATAAAATGAAAATAACAAAATATGTTCTCCCTGCACCGAGAACTAAATTTTATAAATATATTAGAACCTCCATAGTTGACCACCTCCCTACACTGACTACCCCGCTAAGGTGACTAATTTTCATAGGTCAGATCAGTACAGTAGGCCTGGTTCCTTATGTCCACCACCTCTGTATGTTGACGAATTTGCTACAATCCCTTGGTGATCATCCCAAAGAGATTCCACTGTGATTTTATTTTGTAAAAATAAGAAATACTCCTTTTTGTTTTCATTTCTGGCCCAAGAGTTACCTAATTCAAGAATCCTTAGAAGAGGAAGTAAGATAATAGGATCGTTAAGTCCCACGTTTAAAATATTAAGATTTTTTTTTTTTAGTACTTGGGATTGAAAGTAAAGCAAACAAGCAAAATCCTAGTCAGTGTGGAAGTAGGGAGAAAAACTCCTTTCCTGATAATAAAAACCTATATACCTAATATGGTATAAAAGATAAAGCAATATGCTCCTCTGGAACAAGAAATGCTTCATTGGAAGATGTTTTCACTGTCCTTGGAAAGGTGAACAGAACTTCTGCTGGGAGTAGGGGGAGAGGAATTTCAAGCTGATAGAATATTAATTGCAGAGAAATGAAAACGGATAAAAAAATAATCCCTTGAAATTTTCATTTGTGCTCAATTAAGCAGAGACTAACAGGAAATGAGTAAGTAAGACTAGAAGATCTAGACGGGAAGTTAAGAGCCAGAAAGGCTCACAGCCCCCCTGCCAGGCAGGACTTGCTAAGTGACCTTGGAAAGCTACTTGCATTTAACTTCCTCATGGGTAAAATGAGCATCTCAACCATAACATTTTCCTAGTTGGTTTTTGGGCTATTTAATTATGCACATTTTTATTCCAGAAAGGGTTTAAACTGCTTTACAAGGACACATAAGCTAAAGTAACTTTAATAAAAAATAATCAGGAAGGACAACACAAAATAGCACCAGAACTGAGGCACATCATGAAGACATTCCTTGGCTGTGCACTTGACTCTAAGCTTTACAGCAATCACTGAACAAGTATAACCTGATGAGTTACACAACCAAGAGAGAAACTCTTGTCTCCTGGCATTGGAAGGAGCAAGTGAGACTCTGCATGTAACAAACGTGAATTTTCTCTTCACTCCTCTATGCAATGGGGAAGGAAGGAAGATTGTCTAGTGAACTACCATGGACATGACCATCACTGTGTTTCTTTCCTTCTCCTCTTCACCTCCGCCCATCAGACACACAGTGGGCACAGACGCTCCCTCGCCTCTTCACCTCTTCCCATCAGACACACAGTGGGCACAGACTCTCCCTCGCCTCTTCAC
>NW_003852400.1:38176134-38216459 GCF_000181295.1 Otolemur garnettii | reverse complement strand
CCCATCAGACACACAGTGGGCACAGACGCTCCCTCGCCTCCTCACCTTCTCCCATCAGACACACACTGGGCACGGATGCTCCCTCACCTCTTCACTTCCTCCGATCAGACACACAGTGTGCACTGACACTCCCTCGCCTCTTCTCCTCGGCCCATCAGACACATATTGTGTACAGACACAGGGACACCACTCTCCACCCAACCCTGGGATGGGTCCTTGAGAAGCCTTGAACTAACTACTTAGATTTGATTGGGGAGGGCTCCAAGGGTCTCTCAGGTTTCACCCAGGTCACCGTTTACTAGTGGACAGACATCCCAGAGAAATCTTCTGACATCAGCAAGAGCAAAAGAATGTTTAACAGTTGCAGCAAAGTTTAAAATATAAAGGATTTAAAAGCACTGCAATTTCTAAGGCCTGTGGGCCACCCAGTTGATAGCTTTCATTTCCTTTTTATCTCACATTTTCATGCTTTACCAGTACCAAACAATTTGAGCTATTCAGCTGATGCAAGCTGAGACAGACACAGTGGAAAGATGTGCATCTTGTAAGATTCGGAATACAGCTATTTAATCTATCAGAAATGAGTTTGGAGTAGATAAGCTGTTTAAATATGCATTTGAAATACCATTAATGGGAACGTCTCTTCTTCTCTTTGCTCTGTATTGTAATTCTTTTAATAACATTGGCAACGGTGACCTTAGTGTGTGCACAGTTATGCACACCATGCTTAGCAAACAGCTACCTAATGCCAGGATATTCATTCAGACGAAAAGAACTAGATGCTCAAAAGAGCAATAAACTTTTTAATGAAATATTACCATTAGAGATAATCTTGTCCTAGAGGGGGGTCTGCAGAGAGCTTTCCAAGTACCATTGGAATATTCCATGATTTCAAGAAATCTGTATGCAATCAAATACAGTAGTTGAATGTAGTGTCATGATAAAATATTTTTGGATGTATTAGAATTGATGGTTTAGCTGGTGATTTTAGGGTGAGTAGGAACAAGGCAGATCCCGAAAACATCTGTGCTTTCCAACTGAGATGAGTCAAAAAGGAAGAAAAATGCCACACTTCTGTGATAAATAAGCCTTGAACTGTTTTCAAGTCCAAGGCAATTTTTAAAACTTTAATATTAATAAGAACTGTTGCTATGGTCCCTCTGTAATACCTTTTTTTCTCCTGAGGCTTCTGCTTACATAGGCTCTTTTGTTTCGTGCAAAAGCACAAGCCTCCCGAAAATATTAATTAGTTTCTTTCTTGATATGTCAGAACTATTCTTTAGTTAAATGCTATTTAAAAGGGTAAGTGGAATTACTTTGTCTGTTAGTCCTCCACGTTTCTGGGGAGAATTACATTACAAAATTTCAAATTCATAGCTTGAGGAACCCCAGTGGGACAATACAGAGTTCTTTGGTGTAAGACTCTGAGATATTTGTTGTTTTAATGTAAGCAGATATCGAATCTTTCCATATTCTATTTTCCTGACTGCTTCAATATTCTCAACATTCGTATTAATAAGATTTGGGATGCCTTAGCAGTGTGGATGAATTCTTATTCATTTTCTCATGCCCACATTTAAAAGGGGGCTCAAAATGAATCATTAATGAGAAAGGAAACTTACAATGAACAAACTGTTTCATGGTTGCAGCTCTTGGGAGATCTGACAATATCATGCAGTTTTCCGTTTTCTCCATATTTCTTTATATTTTAATAACCTACAAGTTTTCTAAGGAGCACCACTTTCCCCATGCAGTTATTTCCTCGCATATATTGCAGTGATAACAGTTACATAAGACTTCAACTTCTTAAAAGTATGTGTTTAATAAAATCCCTGGTATCTCTCTAGGGATAATAACCCTATAATAACAGCATTGCCTTAATAAAATAACAATAACACTTTAATTGGTTATTACCACCAGGATAATGAGAATATAATTTTGTAAATATTTGTTTACCTCCTTTGACTAACTCTCATATGGCCACGAAAAGGAGATACCCTCACAAGTAAGGTAGGGTGGTTTTTGTTGTTCTCTTTTCTTATGTAACTATAGAGGAAATATCCTCTTCAGCTAATTCTCCATATGCCAAATGAGTTTCTCAAAAGCAGTTGGTTGACCTTAGTCAAACAAAAATATTTAATATATATGTATTGGCTATTTTCCAACCCCACCACCACCCTGAAAATAATTTTTTTTTTCAAAACCGTAACCAATAAGTACTAAGTAGCTTCATTATAGCAATCACCCTGTCCAATGCTTTTTATATATGTCATCTCTGTAATATTTGAGTCATCCAAGATACATATTATAATCCCCACTTTACACATGAGGCTGGAGAGAGATAAATAACAACCGTAGAAAAGAAATAAAATCAACTAAAAATAGCTAAACTTAAAACCAATCCCTTCAGAGAACGCATGTTCGTGCACAGAATACAAACCACTCAGAAATGCAGAATTGCTTATTTAGGACACTCTACACTTGTCATTTTTGTGAATTCCTTCAAATGCCTGCATTTATGTACTATAATGACTAAAAATACTAAATTGAACTAAACTACTATAATAAAATTATCCTATTATCTTATGTGATCCAGAAAATAATTAAACCATGTGCCAAGATTCTGGGAACTGATAAGATACCACAAATCTAGAAGGCTCAATGATTTATCCACTGTAAAGAAACTCTACAAAATATCTCTTTATCTCAGCTGGAAGTCAATTAGGGCATACAGAAGAAGTCTGCACAGTGGAGGGTACACCTTGAGCTACAGAACCCACTAAGGGAGGATCAAATGTTGGCTCTACTTAACAGCCCAGTGAGGTTGGCCAAATTCATCTTTCTCTGAACTTACCTTTTCTTAGCTTGAACATGTAGGGGGCTCAAAAACATTTCAAGCATATTTACAAAATTTTATTTATAGTTGAAAATTATCTGAAGCAAGACTGGGTGTGGTGGTTCATGACTATAATCCTATCACTCTGTGAGGCCCAGGTGGATGGATTACTTGGGCTCAGGAGTTTGAGACCACCCTGAGCAAGAGCAAGATTCCTGTCTCTACTAAAGACAGAAAAATTAGCCAGGCATGGTGGCAGGTGCCTGTAGTCCCAGCTACTCAGGAGGCTGAGGCAAGAGGATCGCTTGAACCCAAGAGTTGGAGGTTGCTGTGAACTATGATGAAGCCATCACACTCTACCCAGGGTGACAGAATGAGACTGTCTCAAAAAAGAAGCAAATATGACTTATGATGATACATTTAACATTAGCTACTTCTGGATTTTCTATTTCTCACTGCACTTTTCTATATTTTTGAAGTATCTCTTTATGCTTTCAAGAGAGAATAAAATGAATAAGTATATAATAAGAAAGTTAATAATAGCTACTTCTAGGGGAGAGCTGACATGAACTTTAGATCAATCATCATACACAAAGTAGATAATCCATAGTAGGTACCTTTCAAGTATTAACTCTCTGTTTCCTATACTTTTTTGTTTGGCAATATACCATTACTTTCTCCTTACCAATTTCATTTACAAGATTGATCAGTGGTTTTCCAGTAAAGCAAATTATAATATTTGTTGTTAGTAGTGACAAAAAAAAAAGGCTAATGAAGTATCTGGGTACACAGGAAAATCGCACACCATTGAAAGAAAATTTATTTAAAAATTTTGGAAAACTCTTTGTTACTGTCATTCTGAATAGTAACTGATACCTAGGTTATATAAAACTTAAGTATTTTTCTTAAGTGTTTCTCTGGAGAGATGTAAGAAATTCAAACATTTGCAATATCACTGTTTAAATGTACGTACATGTATTCACCCAGATCCCAAAGGTTCTTGGATACTTTCTTACTTTATCCAATTATAACAATAAAGGTTAGAATTAGATATAATGCCTAAGGCTGGGTGCGGTAGCTCACAGCTATAATCCTAATACTTTAGGAGGCTGAGGCCAGTGGATTGCCTGATCTCTGGAGTTTCAGACTAGCCTAAGGAAGAGTGAGACCCTGTCTCCACTAAAAATAGAAAAACTAGTGGGGCATGAAGACAGGTTCCTGTAGTCCCAGCTACTTGGAAGGCCAAGGCAAGAGGATTGCTAGAGACCAAGATTTTGAGGTTGCTGTGAGCTATGATGCCATAGCACTCTACCCATAGGGTGACAGAGTGAGACTCTGTTTCAATAAACAAACAAACAAATAAAATATATAAAATGTGGCGATTGATCTTTATTATTATAATCTTCCTAGTGAGACAGAAGGAGCTAATGGATCTCATTCCTTCCACAGAAGAAGTAGGACAGAAGAAATAAGAAAACCCTGTAGCTTTATTTACTCAAGTTAGGGTACTGGGGATGCTAAAATGTGCAACCCAGTAAACCAACCGGGACCCAGGCACTCATTCTCCTAGCAGTGGGGAGTGTTGGCAGCTGACAGCTCTCAGCTGAGTCCCTCTCCTGGAATTGTCTTCGGTGGAAGAGAACTAGATCCTGTTTCCTTCATTCCCCTACAGGTTTGATTCTGAGGGAACTGTCCCCCACAAACCAATTTCCTGCACCTAAATCTCTGTCTCCAAGTCTGTTTCCCAAAGAAATTCTGACTTATGGCCTGTTGCATTACCTTTTTCTTCCAAGGATCCAGGGTTGCCTTTAAAAATCTTGAATACAAGTCTGTGTGACTCTGGATGTGGATTTGGTTCATATAAAAATTGACTGGGACCATCCCCTTTCTACCTTCACTGACAATAACCTACATAGAGTACTCACACGTTGGGGTCACTCGATAATCCATTCATGATAATCCATTCTTGTGATACATTAAAACAGACATAATATAAAAATGATGTCTGATTAGTGAGGACAAAGTTGTCCACACTTGATATCTCACTTCCGCAGGTCCACATTGTGCTTGTGCCAGGACACACCTACATGATCCTATCTTTTAGAAGAGTTAACGTAACATAAGAACATTACTCATTTCTGTTTATCTGAAAATACTATGGTATTTTCTCCATAAGATAATTTATCAAAAATTGATCAATAAATCATTGAATGTACAAATGAATGAAGCAATATTCTTTCCATCAGAGATTGGGTTTATCTAATTGTTCATGTTGATTACAAATGATCTTAGTGGTTTATAAGCCAGTAAGATGTTGGTTATATCACACAAACTCTACAATTTTCCTCCAATGAACCAAAAACAGGTTAAAAAAAGATGCTTAGTCCATTTAAACCCCCAAATTAGTAGAGAATACACAGTTCTGTTTTCCCTACTCCCAACGGAATTTGATTACTTGGAGCTCATTTTCAGGTGCACATGTACTATGTAAATACCACCCAGGGCCTTTAGTACTATAGGGAATTGATGGGCCAAAATGTTCAATTCAGGGCGAGGTATCCATCGGCTAAAATATTCTATATACATTTGAAGCCTCTTTAAAAAAATTATTTGTCAAATTGGTACCAAATGATGAATTTTATTTCAATAATTTGTTTTAGGCATTTTGTCAAAATATCCTTTAGGAACCTTGAAAGAAAAGACTACGCTGAAAGCATAGAAATCTTGTCCTGTAAAGATGGCTAAAATCCTTTGCTAAGGTTCAAAAATTAATGTTATAAAGCAGATCTCTGAAGAAATCATACTCAGATACAGCTTTTCATTTATGTAAACCCTTCACAACAAGGCAAAATGGTAAGAAATAGCATATTCTAAGCAATTGATTACAGAGTTTATTGTTTGGTAAACAGTTCTATATACTGTAATAAAGCATCTCATAACATATTAAAAAATTACCGTAAAGTTGTTGAATCACAATAAGCCTCATTTTTATCCTCTTCTCTCATTTTTCAAGTTAAATTGCCTATTAAATAACCAGAATCTCATCCTGTTATAAATAGGAATTAAATAATTTTTCCCCCTAACAAACAGTAACTCAATTCTAGAGACCAAATGATAGGTGTCCTGGTGATTTAAATACATAATTGCAATGTTTTAAAACATAGGTAAATTACTAGACAGAAACTGAATGCATAACGAGTGATTGACATGGCAGGATATTTTAAGATCCATCATAATAGGTTGGGAGATTGATTCTATTTCTTTGTGAAAATACATTACTGTTTCAATTAGATTCATGAAGCCACACAATCCCAAGATACTAGAACATTATGGGAAAGGGGGGAATATACGTGCGTCAAATAGTGACCTGATCCCACCTGACTACATTACAAAATAGTCATTTTTTTCCAAGTTATGATACAAACTGCTTTAAAAATCAAACGGTTTAATGTAAATGCATGGTAATAAGATGAGAAGCAACATGAGCTTTGTAAACTTGGATTTGGCCTTTAGTAACCCCAATTAAAATGAGAGAAATACTTCCTTTGACAGTCTGTTAAGTGGCATCCGAAATGCAGAGCGACCCAGAAAGACAGACAATGTGATGCTCTGAATGGTGCTACCTGGTGAGTTCAGACTCACAGCAAATATCATCTAAGCTGTTGGAATAGTGTGTGCTCCAATTGTGAATTCACAATGTACCCAACATGGAATGAAGGAGCTTTCTAGACGTTATACAGCCATTAAACTTCTGAGGCATCGCCACGTTAGTATAATGATGCATTATAGATTTCAAAAATAAATACTAGCTAGAATTAGGATACAAATTCAGCTCCTGAACATCTGTTAGGGAAAGTCAGTGTCCTAATTTGACATGAAAATCAGATCTGTCAACCCAAGCAAAAAACCTGGAAACTTCTTTCCTGGTCCACATAAACTCTTAGGAAAGTGAGACATCAGGAGAAAGTTGAACGTTAGTCATAGCTTCCATTTATTTTGAGTGCTTTACATGCCCAAGATTTTGCATAAAGTTTTTCCTTATGAATTTCATCATTACAAAGAAACTAGATCAAGGTTGCACAAAGTCTTTTAAACTATTACTATCTCCAATTTCCATATTCTAAAAGACTTTTAAGCATCTAGCAACTGACCCCACCATCTGTATGAGGTCTGTGAAGTAGCCCCTCCAGAGGCCTGCTTTTCCCACAACATGCCCAAAATAATATTACTCACTGATTCCAGAAGACTTGAAAGTGGACCCAAACCATATTGCTCACTTGGAACACTGGTATGAACGGATTTGTTCTATACCTTTCCCCAACAAAAAGCGAGTTTCTAACATCTTCTATTCGAATCCCCTTATGGCCACTGTCTACAGTTACTAGCTAAGGCAGAAATCCCTCTGACTGCTTTTGTATGCTTTTTTCTACCTTACCCAGCCCAATTTGGCCTTGTTTTCATCACCAGAAATTATCTCTCTGGGAGCTTTCCTTGGAGCTTCTTTATATTTTGTGATACTATAAAAAAAAATTCACATATATCCTTGATCACTTCTGAAAATAACTTGTTCAGCTCCTTGACCACACTGAAATCAGCCTTTCTCCCCATTCATGGAAGTAGTCCTCGCTTCACATGGCTTCTTGTAGGGCATGAGCCTGCCTCTACTCTCAAACAAGGCTTCCTCTTAGCAAGCTGACCACTCCTACTTACACCATCTCTCCGAGTCTCTCATTTACCAACCTATCGACCCACCTTTAACTTTCTTCATGGAAGTTATTATCAAACTTCAATAAGCCTCATCATAAATCCTCAGCCTCCCTATCTCAAATTCCATTTCATCCTTCAGAATACAGACACCTCTACCAGGAGATTTATAAATTTAATCTTTCATTTCTCCTTTTTCTATCCCTTCTAATCTTCTCTCTTTCCCCACCATCACTTTTAGAACTATAGTTTTTCACTGTTTTTCCATATTACAGCCTCATCTGCTAGACCAACTTATTTTCTTTCTTTATTGTAGATTCCAGAATTAAATTTTCGAAACAGATTCACATTAGCATTTTTTAATCTCTCATACTTAGTCTTCAGAAGTCCCACCTTGTGAAACCCAAATCCTTTTTCCATAATTGTATTCTCCCCAATAATAACACAAACATATCTTTGAATATTTGTTATATGTATTTTCCTCAGTCTGTTTGCCTTCTTGTTTTGATTATGTTTCATGATATAGTTGTTTTTCTTTATTTTTAGTTTTGGGATAGCCTAACCTGTCAGCCTTTTATTTCAGTCAAAACGATTCAGTCATGTATCCTTTATCTGTGCTGGAACATGGAGATTGCATAGAAATTTGGAGTTCAAATGTGTTTACTTTAATGAACATTTGTTAATATTTGTTACTATGGGAGTAGATATGGTAAAATAGCCCCCTAACCTTAATGAGCTTTCAATTTTTGGAGAAAAATAAATTCATACAGAAATAATTTCAATATTACCTAGCAAGTACCATAAGAGATATATATCCTCCTAGGAGAGCACAGAAGAGGGTACTGAGCGTGTCTGAGAGGGCAGGGCAGGGAGGCCATGCATTCAAGGCAGACAGTATCTGAGGTGAATTTCAAAAGGTCAGAAACTAGCAGATGAGAAGAAAAGAAGAAACAGATTTTCTAGATAGAAACAAATAGTACACGCGTACAAGAAAATGAAGAGGACTTAAATTAGTGCTGTCATAATACAATTGGTAAGAAGGGAAGGCCTTAAAATATTCAGACTATAAACTCATCCAATTGGATGGATTTCCTAACTAGACTGGGGGAAATAATGGTACAGGAAGAGATGAGGAAAGTGATGTGAATTTAGATTCTGCCAAGTTGAGGTTGAGCTGCTAATTGGAATGTCAAGTGGAATAGACAGGGTAGGATCTAAATTTTAAGGCAAAACTTAGGGATAGAGGTAAAACCCAAAGATGTATGAGATGTTTGTGACAGCTAAAATTCTAAACTTACCTGAAGTTTCCCCAGGAAATTTTAAAGTGCCAGAGAGGCTGTCGTCTTCTACTGATTCGTTTGTCTCCCTGCACTGGTGCTACCCTCTAAATTACAATCCCCCTGCAGACTCGGGGAGATTGCTTCTTCTTTATATCCCTCATGTCTCCTAGCATAGTGTGTCACTCTCAGAAGAGAGAAATCACTTAATAAAAATTCTTAATAGCATAGACATTTCAATTATGGGTGAATTAAACTTATGAGGAATACCAGAGAACAATATGATTCCTATAGGCATTAGATAAGTCTATCCAAGACTATAACCCAAAGCAAAGAGAAACAGCTCTTTGAAAGACACTTATGACGTGACTTTCAGTGCAAAGCACCCCACCAGCTGCCTAAGACAACAGATCTCTGTTCAATTACCTTCCAACTGTGGAGATATCAGATCAGAATCAGGAAGCTATAAACATGGCCCCTGAGCAATAGGAGTTTCTTCCATATATTTCCATCGAATTAAAACTTGGAGTGAATATTGAAAAGATAGAGATTCTTTGTTCACTTTGGGACATGATGAATAAGACTTGGATAATTATTTTAATTTAATTAGGAAAATTGAAAGCACTATTACTTTTCACTTGGATAACTGCTTTATTCCTAAAGGTGTTATGTTTTTAACCTTGAAAGAGTCTCCCTAGGGAATATGGCAAGAATTGTTTTTCTTTATTTTGATATAAGCATGGGGAAATTCCCCTGGAAGGGACAAGCTAACATCTGATCCCACACTATTTCTAGACTTCAGTCACAATATCTTGATGATATGGTGGTGTTTCATAGCAAATTGAGAGCCTTACTTTTATTTTTTTTTCACTTTGTTGCTTTTATTTGATTACTTTTGAAGAGTGGCTTGCAATATTTAAATTGTCATTTAAATGTAATACAAGTTCCATATTAGGCAAAGGAGCCTAGAAGGATCTAAAGACAAGTGTATAACTTCATACATCAATGTGTAATTTACAGGGGATCTACTGTGGGAGACCCCTCAATTCAGTAGCATCCAGGGTAGGAAAAAAATTAGGCTACGACATTACTAAATGTTAATTTCATGCTCAGGAACTCTTAGGTATAAATTTTACAGACTATGGCAAAGTGATGGAAGCTCAATAGGTCTATCATTTGTGAGCCCCTCCTAAAGAAATAAGGCAAAATCTGTAATTCAATCTCTAGAAACTTGTGGTTTCAATTCAAAGACAAGTAAAAACAGTAAAGTAACTCCATGCCACTGATGACACGCAGAGGCAGTTTCATTCAATGGAGGTGCTTTCACCATTGGTTTGTGGCGAAGGTTCCCATGAAAACCAAGACTGCACAGAATGATGGTAGTGCTGTTCACCCATGCACATCCTGCAATCAACATGAGGAGATAGGGAGATTTAATCTAAAGTACTTAGGTACTATGATCAATGGCTGTCTAGAACTGACAAGAGAAGAGTAGAATGCATAGAGAAGGGTTCAATCAACTTGAAATTTAAATTTTCTACTTTCTAAAAATTCTATCAGTTATGTTTCCAAATTCTTCCACTATCTTTCACTGTGATTTTCAAATTTGGTTTCATTCTGGACTATAATCTTTCAGTGAGCCGGAGCAGTAATGTGGCCCCAGGTGTAAGGGGTAAGCTCACCTGATACAGAAGGTGGTTTATTCTTTTGATCTGAGCAAATACTATCTTTGGGTCAGGACTGTCTAGAACAGGATGTAAAAGGAGAAAGCATGAGACAAATACGGAAATGATGACTTTCTTTACAATCAAGATGCATCTATCCTTTTAAAAGTATTTATTTGTAAAGGTTCTGGAAGTCTAAAGCAACATACTCAGGATTTTAAGCATATTTGTCTACTAGAGACCTTATTTATTTATTTATTTATTTTTGTTGCAGTTTTTAGCCGGGGCTGGGTTTGAACCCACCACCTCCGGCATATGGGGCCAGCGCCCTACTCCTTTGAGCCACAGGCACCGCTCTACTAGAGACCTTTTAAGATCACATATCTTTTATTATTTTGCATTTTCCTATTTCATAAAATACTATGGATTTCTTAAGACAAGGATAAAACATTATTTATTTACATATATTGTGTCTGGGATGAGTTAGGGGAATGATCAAATATTTATTGAATGAATAAAAAAGTAAATAGAAAATACACAATCTATAAATACAATGGCAGGTGCTAAGCACAATGTATGCCAGATTTGGCAATAGGCCATGAGAACATAGTAGAAAGTGATATAATGTAGGGTCCCTTTGAATCCTGACACTGTGTTGTCATCCTGTTTAAGAAAATTACATACTACACTATTTCATAATACAATTGGACTAAGTATCTCTTATATACATATGCTCATTTAGCCAAATCCATTTTGCGTCTGTTACTAAGAAATAGTATATTATTTTACATAATGAGTTTTCCTACTTGTTTAACTGAGTTCAAAGAGAAAACCCAACATCCTCTCCCAGTTAAATAAGGCTAAATAGTGTGTGTCCATCAATTCAGACAGATGCGCTTAAAAAGCTGCTATACTTCTTACTCCTCAGAAACCCTGGTTGTGTAGCACTGGGGTTCATTCCTCTGTTCTCATTACATTCTGGTCTCTGGAATAAGGAGTCTAACTCCCTTTTTCAGTGTTTGCTGATACCTATTATGCCTCACCCCTCCCTCTTTCCTCTGCTCCACATCGAGGAAACCTGATGAGAAAGCCCAGGTGTCTTCTCCTTTGGTGCTGGTGGGAGACTCAAGCCACATAAGCCTCTGCTATGGCAGAACTCTCAGCTTAGCTCCATCCCCTAAAACCCATAAAATCCCCCAGCCAGTCATTTTTCAATTTCTTGCAAGCCATTTCAGAGCATCTCAGGAGGCCTCCCTTGCTCTATCTGGAATAGCTTCAATTTTGTAAGTAATAAATGTTTTCATACCCTGTGGGGGGGGGTGGCGGGAAGAGGGACTAGTGTCAGTCATTAATCTTAATGTTTAAACCAAATTTTGGGTAGAGTTTCATTTAAATCTACACCATGGTTACAAGAGTATAATCTCCTAGATCTTGGTTATTTCTATCTCCTCAACTCTCCTTCTTGGGAGGGAAATGAAGCTAAAATACACGTTCCCAGGTCACATCCAGAAGCTAGCCTAAGGGGACTGCAGTGTTAATACAGCAAAAAGAATTCAGGCAGAGGGCGGAAGTGATATTGTTATTAGCAGAAGTTGAAAACATCCACCTGCCTGGTTCTGAATTGGCTCTGGCATCGACAGTCTTTTTGGACTGTATTCAAACAGCATTATTAACAGAGGGTGCCACAAAGAGCAGGAAATTATTCTTTTATGCCTACATGTGACTGGCCTCTTGCAGTGTGCTAATATAAGGGTATGTGGCACCATTTCCAAAACTAATGTTAAGGAAATGAACGTGGATAGGGAAAAGCAGATTTTTAACACTTAAATGGCACATTCTCAAGAGGAAAAATGCCAATCTATGGCTTATTCAAAACACAATAGCTGTTTAAAATATAGCCTCAAATTTACTATGTGCCAAGCACTGTGCTAAGCATTGGACACACATTACTGCATTTCTCATGAGAAAAACCTTATGGGTTAGATATTATTGTTGTCATTTTAATAATGGAAACCAAAATTACATTGTATAGCCAGCACTTGTCAGAGACAGCATTTAAAGTCAGACTTCCCAGGTCCAAAGGCTGTATTCTGACACTCTCATTCTATAGCTTCAAATCTATGTTATAAGGCTGTGGATTTTCTCACATCCTGATAATTTCTGAGATGGTAGTAGGCCTTTATGTAGCTAATTAGCTGGCAAGCTTGAGAAAGGAGCACGCTTTTTTCTGCTGGGATGTAGGGAGACATTATCTGTCACAGCTGATAGATGAAATCTATAGAAACACCACATGCTACCCTTTTTCCATCTCAGCCACGTTGCACTAAAGAAATGTACACCATTAATTTAGCTCCAGCAAGAAAATGGAACAAATTCTTTTAGAATTCTTCAGTACTTAATTACTAGATTATGTCAAAGTGAACATTCTGAGAAAATGTGAAGAAATAGAGAGACGTGGACGTCATGTTGTTGAACTTTTACATGCTTACAGTACCTGAGAAGATATAGATGAAGAAAACTAGTTTTTAATAACTTGAAGTATTGATTCACTAAGAATATAAATGGTTTGGCATTATCAATAAGGTAAATATTTCAAAGTACTTTTTTTTTTAAGTCTTACTTTTTTAGAGCAGTTGTCAGTTTACAGTGAAATTGAGACTGTACATCAATTTTCTGTATATAACATACTACTTTTAAAGTATTCATTTTAATATTTCTTATGTTCTGAGTTAGACTCTAAATTGATTTGCTACCCTCAGTCTTTGGCACAAAAAAGAAATGTTTTCATTTAACAGAGCTTATGGCAAAGAACCCATCATTTTAAAGCTAATTATGCATAATCAACAGGTATAGAATTTAAATGGAAAACAGCAGGGGGAGCTCAAAGACAGGTAGCACAGATTAAAGGTTGACTTTAAGAACACTGAAAAATTATTTTAATGCAGTTTTGAAATGAAGAAAAAAATTAAGAACAGAGATACACAATGAAATTATAAAATGATATTTTCTACAATAACTCTTAACAAAACAGCTAGCTAGCTATACAGAGGAACACTTTACTGCATAGAACATTTCACAAGGCCAGATAAATTTCTCTTGTAATGCACAGAACCAGTAACCATCAGGAAAATGCAAATTAAAACTACAATAAAATACTACCAGAATGGTTAAAATGAAAAAGATAGATAATACCAAGTGTTGGCAAGGAAGCAGAGCAACCAGAAAACTGAGGCAGTACTGGTTGGAATCTAATTTAAAAAGAACTACTTGGAAACATTGTCTGACAGTGTCAAAAAAGAAAAATGCATGCCTCATGATCAAGCAGTTTTACTTCTGGTTCATATGCCCAACAGAAAAATATACTTATGTATAGAAAAAGTTATGTACAATAATGTTCACAGCAGCGCGATTTGTAACAGCTTCAAATAAAACTAAAACAAATGTTTACAACAATAAATGAATAAACAACATATGGTGTATTTATATGAGGATGCAAATGAAGTACTACGTAAAGACAGACAAACTTGCCAAATAATAATGTTGAGAAAAAGAATCCACACACGAAAGAACAGATTCTCTTTAGCGAGTAACATGGCTTTGATGTTAGAGATGAGTACAGCAGTTATCCCTGGGACACAGTATCTAGCTGGGGATACAGAGAGCTTCTGTAGTTTGGTAATGGTTTGCTCCCTGGTGTAGTTGCTGGTTACATGGGAATGTTCTCTTTGTGAAAATTCACAATTAGGCTTGTGTGCTTATCCTGTTATGATATAATTTGACAAAATTTGCTCTAAAAATTATACTAGATGGTGGTTTCTAAGCATTAAATTAATAGTTTAGGGGGCTTCAAATTAAGAAAGCAGTTCCACAGGGATAAGTAAGTACTAGAGCTGGTATTTTCCCTGAAGGCATCTGCTGATCTTTTGTGTGCCAGGAAAGAATCAAAGCCAAAGCAAGAGGCCTAAATAGAGAAGGAACTTCTATTCATATGGCACAGGAATTCTACACCTGAAAGTCAACACCCATGCTGGGTGTACTAGATACTAAGCTTTCATGCAGAACAAGATGTGCCTTGGTTTCAGGTGACATATTTAAAAAAAATAATGTTTCTTTCAGAAATTTCTAATCCCAAGTGTGTACTCATACGGGCTTAGGTACTTGTGTAGCTTGAAAGTTAAACATTGAGTTTAAAGTAAATCCACAGCTGTTCAATAATGCAGTGACGTGAATTATAAACAAATTCTCTCCAGAAAATCACACTTTAAATGCAAATAATCTCTACTGATAAAATACTAACGGGCCAGAGCTCACACATAAAAAAGTCACTGAACTCAGAAAGAAGTAAATTTCTTCGGAAGTAAACTTCAGTGAGAGACAATCAGCAGAAGTAGCTCTAAACATCAGAGGTTGAAGTGACCACATTACTAAAAGAAAATAATATACTTAATCTATTTCAATAAATGGTAGCAAATTTAACAGATGAGCAAGAAGCCATTAAAAAAAATCATCAGGCGAGGACAGCGCCTGTGGCTCAAAGGAGTAAGGTGCCAACCCCACATGCCAAAGGCGGCGGGTTCAAACCTGGCCCCAGCCAAAAACTGAAAAAAAAAAAAAATCAACAGGCATATTTAATATAAAAAGAAAGAGAACCTCTAAAATTGAACATCTAATAATTGAAATTAGAAAGTCAATAAATAGGTTAAACAACACATTAGACTCAGATGAAGGTTGAATTCATGAACCAGAAGACATATGTAAGGAAAGATGCAAATTCAGTGGAAAAGAGTTGTAAAATATGAAAGGGATCACCTCTCACTTCTATGGTTTATCTTACAGGATACATGTGAATTTTACTAAAAGTAGAATATAAATGTCTTAACACAATAACTAAGAAAATGACATGAAGGCTATATTAACCAGTTTGATGAAAATATTTCAAATTTATATAAAAACACCACACTGTGCCCCATGACTGCATTAATGTACACAGCTATCATTTAATTTAAAAAAAAGAAAGAAAGAAAGAAAGTGATTGACAGAGTGAGGTCAACTCACTCACTCTTATAAGCCTTATAAGAGCTTTTTAGGGAGACAATACAAGGAATGATAGTGAGGCAATATTTGAAGTGATAATAGTTAAGATTTTTTGAAAATTAATAAAAGACATCAACACTGCATATGTTGAAAGGTAAATACATCTTAAATAGAGTACAATTTTTAAAAAAATATATCGCTGGACTCATCAGAGTGAGACTGTGCACCAAATACAAAAAGGAATTTAAAAGCATCCAGAAAGAAGAGTCAGGGAAAATAATACTTGCCAGACTGAAAACTGATTTCTCAAAAGACAATTTCATATTATCCTTAAAGTGCTGAGAGAAAGAGCTGTCAGTCTAGTGATACCTACCCAGCAAGCAAGTATAAGTGTAACTTACAAGCATAAGTGCAAAATGAAGATTTAAAAAAAGCAAACTTGAAGAGAATTTTCTATTACTGCAAACTCTCTAGAGAAACTCTGGAAACTCACTAGAGTAGTGAAACTCAATACATTGGAAAAATTTTAAAAAGAACTTCTAAATAACAGTTGAGTCAAAGAAGAAATCATAAAAGACGATATAGAATGTTTAAAGCTGGAAAATATATTATGGTTCAAATGTATGGGATTTGCTTTCAAAGCAGAAGAATTAAATCACTCTATTAGAAATAAAGGCTAAAAATTAATACAGAAAGCAACTTACTTAAGAACATAGAAAAAATAGCAAAGTAGAGTCAAAGAGTGTAAAGAAAGTAATTATGAAAACAGATACTAATAACACAGACAAGAAAATACAATAATAGAAATTGATTAACAGAAGGTTATTAAAATAGACTACCATAGCATTCTGGCAAGTTGACAAAAAAGAGAGAGAGAGAGAGAGAGAAATAGAGGAAGAGGGAATACGGCAACAAAAAATTTTTAGGAAGAGAAGAAAAAAGAAAGCAAATTGGTAAAATAGGAATAGAACTAGATAAACAAAAACATAACCACTTAAAGGAGGCATGAGGCATGATTTACCTGAAAAAGCATAGGTAACAGAAAATGTAAGTAAAAAAATCATTTTCCATGCATATAGAAGAATCAGGACAATGTACTGCATCTTGGAGAAATCATAAAAGTCTCAGTGAAAACCATTCAGGTAAGCAAAAGGAGCCCTAAGAAAGAGTGGCAGCACCTCCAAGATTCCAACAGGTATGGCCAAGAAGTCTAAAATCAGAACTGTAATCTCTATGATGTAAGTCCTTCTTCTAAATTCTTTGTTTTGTTATCAAACTTAAATCGAAGTACTTACCTACCAGTGATAATTATAGAAAGAAAGAATGTGACTCATTTATGATGGAAGACAAAAATAAAATGAGATTAAAAATAATTTATCAAGCAGGGAAACATAAATAGGAGAGTAGAATTTGATCTAGTCACTCCACCACTGAGAACTTACCTTAATAAAATATGGAATTGAAAAGATGAAGAAAACTTCTATAGATGTTTCCTTGAATCATTACTTAGAATAGTAAGTAGCAAATGAGAAAGAAAACTTGAACATTAAAAATACAGAAATTTTCCATCAAGTTGGAATATTACGTAGCAATCAAAGTGATATGTGTAAAAATTATGTCAATGAAAGAAAAGCATTTAAAGAGTACTTACTATGAGGTTTTAAAAGTAGTATCAAATCCTATATGATTGATAGTACAGCTATGTAATATACATACCAACAGTAAACATTGGAAGGAAAAGAAAAAATAAAAATGATATCCTGGTGGTATAATTATTGCTCGGTAATTAAAAAAATCTATTATACCTATATATATTTGGAACAAATGAAAGTTTTAAAAATTATTCTTATATCTGTTGACTAAAATGTAGTAGCAGGGACAGACCATTAGTTATTATTTTTGCGAATTCACAATACTAAAGAACAAATATAAAATGAGACCTAGAAATACAGTCATTCTGTTGCATTCCAGTTTCATTTGGATAAATATGAAAATGAATATTAATTTTCAAAGCATGTAGAAGGGCACGGGTTACAAGGAAGTACCTGATAGAGCTTTATAATAAACACATAATGTCTAAGGAATTCCATTTCCTTAGGAGATAGAATAACAGGCCAAGTTAGAGCCAGTTGGAAAACACAATTTCTGAAACTTCACGAAACACACGATAGTCTCGTTTGCAATAAAAAACACGGAGAATGTGTTCCACGTACTGAATGAGCACTTGATGACACATTTCTTATAAGGCTTCTGATATTTTAGTAGTTGAGATCTGAATTGAGTTCAAAGATGGAAGAAAGTCTGGTGTTCTAGAATGTGAACAAAACATGAGGGCAAATGTCTAAACTTTTGACTATATCCAATTTCCAATCTCAACATCTGGTTTGTACGCTCTACTCCTTAGAATCCTACAAAATGTCTAAAATGTTAATGACTCCATGTTAAGTGAGGTAAGAGAACAAACTCTGCTACTTAATACTAGATTATAAAAATATCTAAAGAAATCCCCCTTTTAAATGATGTGGCAACATTTCTTCTAAAAGGATCAGGCTAAGCCAAGTGACCTGAACATCTTTTCTCTGCCTCTGTTTCCATTTAGGTCGTATTCCTTGCTGGGTCAGTGATATCAGACTCACAGGTGCATGCCTAATGCAGAATCACTTACCTATCAACAAACTCTTTTCTACCGAGTCTGGGAGCTCTATGTATCTTATAATCTTTATAAAGACATATTTGGGGAAATTACTACCAATCAAGAAAAGCTATATTTCAAGTAGACACAATTAAAAAGAAGGTGGACAGATGAATGAACATGAGGTGAAGGTGTTGAAATGTCTTGCTAATTTTACTGCAAGAATTTTCAACCCCATGAAATTAGTAAAACCAAAATTCGAGGAGTCCCAGTAGTATAGGCTTCATTTTTACTGAAGGGTTTATCATTGGATTTCCCATTTCCAAAGAACAGAGCTGAAAAGATAATATTTATTCAGAAATCAGTTGATATGAGTCAAATCAAGGGACAGTTGTAAAAAAGAAAGTAGGTTAATGTTCAAGCACAGATAGGGACACAGTCTCTACTAGGACTTATTATCACAGACTAACAACACCACTGAACAAACAAGTTATGAAGCACTACCAAGGACAAAGAGAAAAAGTTCCCTCTTTTCTAAGAGAAATTAGAAAGAGAAACATTACAAAGTATTAATATTCAAACACTATATTTGACTGTACAGTTTAGGTTAATGTACAAGCAAATTACATGTAGTTTCCAAATTCTAAATATGTTCTTTTAAAAATAAAGGATGGATATGAAGAACAAAATAATTCATCTTAAACAATGAGATACAAATATAGAAAATGCTCATGCCCATTATCTTTTTAAATAATCGATGATTAAATTGTGAGCATTGGTTTATTTAATTTTTAATATTTTATTTAATATAGCATTGGCTATATTTAATTTTTCTTAGAAGGATTTAATATTACTTTTGCATTTCCTCCACCAAATTTACCATTTCAAAATTGTCTGGGGGTGAGGGAAAGGAAAAGAAGAAAAAAAAAAGAAAAGAAAATAGTCACTAATTCTCACATAAAGTGGATTTAATTTTGACCAAAGTACATTACTTAAACGTTAATTTTTAATTCAAGCTGGTAATATGTTGTTTAGGATATTGTATCCTCATTTATAAGTGAAATATGTTTGTAATTTCCCCTTTATAATAATATATTTTGTTCAATTTTAATATCAGGTGTATCCAGATGATTAAATAGAATGATTTTGAAGTATTTCTTCTTTTCCTATTGTCTATAAGATTTGGCATGATTTGTTTTTTTGAAGTTATCTTTTACGTTTATTTATAAATATTTGTTGTTTATTTTTTGAGACTTTGGGGGAAAAAAATAAGAAGTTAACTGATGACTCCATACAGAACCTCAGAGTCAAAGCCTTCTATCATAGACATACTCTTATTTGACAATGTGAATGCTACTTTCTTTGCATTATTATTATTATTATTGCTTAATATTTCAATGCAGCAGTCATCTGATTTCTTTTCTGAATGTATTTATCTTTGTTCATTCTTTACAAAGTTTTTGTTTCTAGTCCTTCTCTTAAACATTGTTATTGTTATTAAATTTTAAGCCTTTTCAATTTTATGAAGGCAAAAAGTGGAAACCTAATAAACACATGTATATGGTAAAAAAAAAAAAAAAAATTGTCAACAGGAGAAAAATTCACCAACAGGAATATGCCCAAAAGAATGATCAAAGCTTGGAAATATTTTGTACCTCTATATCCCATGTTAATATGAGATATAAAATTGGAGTGAAGAATACCTTTAATATCCAAGCTGCTAGGGAGATAAGAGACTACCTAGCCCAACCTCTTCACACATGAGGAAATTAAGTCTTTAAAAGATTAAATGATTGGACGGTGCCTGTGCCTCAGGGAGTAGGGTGCCACCACCACTATATACCGGAGGTGGCAGGTTCAAACCCAGCCCCAGCCAAAAACTGAAAAAAAAAAAGATTACATGATTTGTGTAGTTCATACACTTCACAAGCAAGACAATGTCTCCTGTGTTTTCCTCTGTACCACGATATCTACATAACAAAAAAAACATTCCCTTGAGTTGAAAAGTAAAATATCTTATATTGAAAGGCACTGTTCCCACGTGCCAACAAATAAGAATCTAAGAAAAACCATGCAGTAGGTAAGGAAATGACCTGAAAGGAATGAAACATTGAGTGGTAACAAAATAAATATGTCCCAGTTATACTCATGAAGGATACGATCAGTGCCTTCCTTGTCCCTGAAGCTTCCATTAAAAATACAGTGTGAACACCATTTATAATAGTAAGACAGGGGAACAAAGATCTTCCATGACAATTAGAATATCTACATGTACTAATTAAAATATCTTATTATTTGCTGTTCCGCTTCTCTTTAAATGTACCTGACTGGTAGTTTTTGAATGGCTTCCTATTTCATATAGTATTTTTCGCAGGTTTTAATTCTCAAGCATTCATATCAGATGTACTAGGGTTTGTCTTCTATTAACTCAAGATTTTGCCCTAATTAATTTATTGTTTTATTAATTTCTCTTATCAAATTCAATAAATATATGCATTATTTATACTAGTGGCAAAATAGTGATTTCAGTTTTCAAGGCAAAATGATTTATACTCTCTATCATCTTTCTTTAGCTAAATATATATATATACACACACACACACACACACACACACACACATATATATATATCACATGCTTAGGTATTTTTGCTATCGGAACACTCCTTCACCCCACCCCTTATTGCATAGATGAGCTGTGATGAAATCAACGAATCCTTATTGTCAATGTTCTGTTGTGTCCGTGCTGGGCTGTGCGTTGTGGTAGTTGCCTGAGATGAGGGAAAGCAGGACATGATCACTCACATCAAGGATGATGAATCAATTTAAGAAGACAGAACTGAAAGGCCCCAAACAATAGTGAGCAACACCAGATAGTTCCAGGTCAACCTGTGATAGTGCCCTGGAGTCTAATAAAGTATAAGAGAGAAGGAGGTGAAGGAGGGCAATAGCTTGGGAACGTTTCATGGCTGAAGTGGGAATCCCAATGGTCCTTGAGGAAAAGAAGAATGTTTGTAGGTCATTAACATCCAATTCAGGCATTAGACTACCAGCTTCAGAATTTTGCCTTATCTACATTTCTACTTCATGATTTTTGCCATATCTGAGTCCCCTTAATGCTATTTTTTTATTCTGAAGTAGATTCCATTTTTAAAAACCTAAATAACTTTAAGAAGAAATTTGATAGCACTACTATAAATGGAAAGTCAGTACCTCTTGCCATAAAAAATGGGGGAGGGTATCTGAAAACAAATGCGGTGTAAAATAAAACAACCTTCTTATTTTATAGTTTCTATCCAGTTAACATTGACTTCCAAGCCCTAAGCCAAAAGACAGTTACATCATTGTTTAAAAGAGATATTAAACGAGTATTAAGAAGCACTAGCAACTTAGTAATACTAATGTGGGACTTCCTTCCACCCTTCCTTCCTCCCTACCACCTTTTTTCCTCCTTTTCTGTCTTCTTTCCAACCTTCTCTTTCCCTTTCTCCCTCCCAAACTTCTTCCACATTCCTCCATGTTCCTCTCTCCTTCCCTTTGTCCTTCCTTCACTTCTTCCTTCCTTTCACATTTATGTATTTGTTGAACACCTCTTACGTGCCAGGTACCATTCTAGCAATTGTGAAGAAACAGACAAAAGCTCTCTTGCCCGCAGAGCTTAAATTCTTGTTGGAAGAAGACAGTCAATAAACAGAGAAAGAATGTAGAAAATAAGAAAGGATCTATGATCTGCAGGTCATAGATGTTACGAAGAAAAATGCAGCAGATCGTGTCAAGTTGGAAGGAATAGCATGGTCAGGAAAGGATTACTGATCAAGTGACTTATGAACAGAGATCGGAAAGGCAGAGTGGAACCAGCCATGAAAATACTCAGAGGAAGAGATCCCCTGGAATTGGGAACAATTAGTGCAAAGGTCGCCATACAAAGCATGCTTGGCATGCTCTGGAGAAGAGAGTGGGAGAGGGGAAGAGTGGCCTGAGAAGAGGTCAGATCCAGATGGCTGGAAGGAGGGTGGTAGCGATTAGGTCACATAGATGTTTAAAGTCATAGCAAGAATTTGCCTGAGTGTGAGATGGGAGACTGCGGGATGAGTGTGTGCAGAAAACACTGCACTGGGACCTCATCACCATTTCTGGGGAGTAACTCTGGTTCCTGGAGATTGAACTGCGATGTGACAAGAGTACCAGTAAGGAAACTGCTAACGGAGGCTACTGCTATAATCTAAGCGAAAAATGAAAGCATATTTAGTACTGGGGGAAATCCTGCATTTAATTAGAAATATTGCATTTGTTAAGGCAAGTGCACCTAACCCCAATTATGTTAAAAAAAAAATCTCCATCTCGGCATCTAAGTACGTATAGTTTACAAATGAGGCTGTTGATAGGCTGTTTTCTCTGCTCCCTGTTTGCTGCCAGGGACCAGCAATCAGGCCTTATCCATCTGTAAGCCTGGGTGTGCCGACCGCAGTGTCTGACTAAGGGGCTTGAAGGTTTGCGGAACTGATTCCCAGTGAGTGGAATAAAGAAAGATACCGAGACAAGAAGCCTCAGGGGAGGTATTTGGGACAAAAAGACCAATGTGGGAAAAGCAGAAAGGGCATGAGCATTGTGAGAAAGTGCCTCTCAGGGAAGCGGAGGCTCAAATAGAGTGTGTTTGACGTGAAAGAATGAGAACCAAGAGCAGTATAAGAAGAAAGTAGACGTAGGATGATGGGATAGAGGCCAGGTTTCAGGAAAGCCAAAGAAAAATTCATTAGGGGTAAGAGTTAAGAAAGGGCTCAGGTTTTACTACATAATTTCTATTTCTAACTCAGTAAAGCCTTCTAAAGTCCTTACATTTCAGCTACCAATTCACTGAGTAATGTCGATATTTTATTTTGCTGCTTTAAGAGATAAAAAAGAGCTGATCTTAACCAATGAAATACGCATTAAAAACGCCTCAGTTCCAACGGCCGGCGTGGGTTGTTCCCTAGATATGCAATGAACCTTCAAGTCCTGGAGATGAAGAGACCTGAAGGCATCATAAAGGTTTACTCTGGTTAACTGGGTATATTTCCCCCAAAATATAGGGGATCATCACTAAAACAGTCTCCACTGCAAAATAAAACAAACAGGAAACAAAGGCAGGTCTGGGATAGCAGCAGAGTATGATGTGCTCCTGAGAATGGCGGGGGGAGGAGTTCGGGCAGGACGAGCAGGAGGAAAGGTGGCTGGAGGGAGAAGGTGTGCTGTCTCTACAGCGAGGTGCTCCTGATGGTGCATCAGGGAGACGTGGCTCATCTTGCATGCGGTGGCCAAGTCAGAATCAGGATGGAAACAGATGCATGACTGCCCAGCCTCTTGCTGGTAACGTGGGACCTCAAGCCTGGTGTGGAGGGTAGACACAGCCAACAGTCATTTTTGCAGGTAAAAGAAGTTTTTGTCTTTCTAATCCAGGTCAGCTGCATCTCCTGCTTTCACTTAGGGGCCTGGCTTCAGAATTGGCCTTGCCAGTCAATACTTGCCCTCAGCACCCCAGTCCTCACCACCCAATACTGGCCTCTAAGTTCTTTTTTAGTGAATACCAAATATACTCTTGTCCCATCTAAAACATCCCCCATGACACAACTTCCTTAATTCTTTCAAAGTTGCCTATTCTAACACCATTCCCTACTCCTTTAACCCCACTCCTACAATTAAGTTTATCCTCTTATCATTTGATCCAAGGCACATTCCACTCTGTTGTAATATTTGATACACTTGTAACTCTAAATCTCTCTGTTCCAGAATGTAGGAAATTGTCCGGTACATAGTAAACACTTAAATATTCGCTCACCATTGAAGACAGAATGTTGAATACTGGTGAACTTGAAGATATGAAGACAATAGCTGATTATTCATAGAGAATATAAAAGATTTTTACATTAATTTACATTTCAGATAAAGCGTAGCTGGCTGTCAGATACATTAAAAAGAATTCTGAATGAATAGGAACAAGCTTCATTGAGATTTAAAGAGAAGTAAACTCAGGTTTGAAATTATAAAACATTGTATAATTTCCCATCCTTATAAACTATAATAAAAAAATATAAGAGTACAAAAGGTTCATCAAAAATAAATAACCCAAAAAAACATACATTTTAATGAAAACAGAGCTCATGCAATGCGTATTTGTGAATCATTTCAGCTCCTTAAAGAAAAAATAATTAAAATTTCCTGGAATAGTCCATTGAATGGCTATTATTTAAATATTTGTTCTTAAACTAAGAATAACCATGTAGAAATGTGAGAAAAATTAAATTTGAAAGGGTGTTTATTTGAAGAGTACATTTAAAGCAAGTCTTACGAATCAAGGCAAATACTCATATATGTATGCTCATGATACTGGAGTGCACTTTATTCTCTTATAAACGCAAGACTTAGAGACAGTTGCTAGCTACACACAAACAGCCTCACTGTCCACTCTTTTACACAAACAGCAACTGCATGTCTGGAGAGACTGATAGCCCCAGTCCTGAGCTACTTCCGGGTGTGAGTCAGATGTTTAAGCCACACAGTAACTCATTTAGGCCACCAGAGTAACTCCAAAAGCACTAGCTATAATTTGAGAAGCCCATTTTATTTCCAAGAGAGCTAGAGAAATCACCAACCATTTTTAACACTTGCTGTTATTAAAGTGTGAGTTCCAGGCTAAGACTCATTTGGTGGAGTGACGTGGCTTACGTTATTTCACATGAACGAGCTACAGGAAGAGACTCTGAAACGCCTACCATTTTCAGGGCATTACACCAGGAGAGCTCCCTCACTTTGCAGAGGGGCTCTATTGCTGCAGGGACGTGTTTCTGTTAACTTGAGTAAGAAGTGCCCTTAAAAGGGATAGAAAAATTCAGGAGTGGAACACCATTGACTTTCTAGTTCACAAGACATGTAGTGTACAAGCTTTTAGCCTTCACACAAAACATCTTCTGTCATTGTTAGTATGAATATTTATAAAGCACTATCCCATGGTTTAATTCAGTCCCTGCATAATTAGCTTACAGTTTAATTGGTCCTAAATTCAAATCCTCTAAATTGGGGTAGCTGGCTTTTGAATGGATGTAACCAATACCATTATCAATGACTCTCCATCTTTTGCTGCTCTCTCTCTCCCTTTTCCTCCCCTCTTACCTTACTTGTATAGTTTGTTCCATGCACCTGCCCCCAAACAGAAAAGATGTAAATCAAGCTACACCTGCAAAGCCCAGAAGCCTCGCAGTCCACACAAACATTTAAAATCCATATTAGTGTTTTGTCCCTTAAGATTGTAGACACAGTTTATGAATAATTATAGATAATCTAATGCATACATATGCATTTACCAAACATTAGTTTTGAAGCATGAAAACATTGCTAGGATATTTGTGCAAATTTCCATTTGAATTTCACTCATCTGGATTTCCTATATAGTCTCTGAGAGCTTCAGATTTGTCCTAGGGTTGGTCTACTGCATGGGATTTCTTACAGGATTAAATGGTCATCTTGTTCCGTGCTACATCCTCTCTTGAAAGACAGCAGTTATATTGAAATTATACAGGGTCACTCCCCAGTTCACTAATACAGAAAGAAAAATGTCTGCCCCTGTAGGAACCAGAACAGGCACCAACATGCCCCCAGGAAAACTACTTAACAACTTTAATAAGTTTCTTTTTTTTTTAAAGAAAATATCTATTTCCTTTTATCAAAGCAAATTTTTGTAGTCATAAACATTTTCACTTTCTAAGAACCATCAAAAATACATGTGTAGCAAAAATCTCACCCCATTGCTTCCAGTGCCCTGTGCTACACCATGGAGTGCTGCAGTACTCATCAGAGATAAACATTCTCAAATAACATCACAGGGCAAGCAATCCCAGGGAAGCAGAATGCACAGCTTGGAAAAAGAGTATGCCAGAAGCTAATGTACAAACCAGATGAGGCAGTAAGGAGAAGCTCATAGCCATACGTAACATCAAAGAACACTTCTGCTAAGCCCCTCAAATCTTTCCATGGTTCTTTGCAGGCACTCATTGATGACAGCTAAGGGACCATGCACACAGAGACACAGACTGGCTTCTGCTGGCCACCATTCTCCTGGTGGTTTGAGTAAAAAATACATAAATAAATCTGTTAGATAATGTTTCAAAAATAAGTGTGTGAGTGCCTGATGCGTATTTTCCTCCCCACCTTTATTTTAAAGTCCAAGAAAGCTAAACTCATAGATACACTTGTATTTTGATTATTTATAATAATTGCTATTTTAGGAAACTAGCTTGTTATATAATCAAAACCACAAGAAATCTGAATGTTAATGAACCTCTAAAACAGCAACAAGAATTTTTCCCCATTGTTTCATTTTTTTTTTTACTTGTTCTTTTTTATTTGTGTAGCCATTCTCCTATTAATAGATAGTTTGTTCATTTCCATGTTACACCATTCATTACAAAGGATGCTTTGGGGAATTTTTAAATTACACATTATTTTTTTCTTCTTCTGCAAAAATAAGAACTTATAAAAGAAAACTTCAGGCTTATAGACGCGAAAATGTGAATATTTGTAAGTATCTGCCATCCTGCTTACTCTGAAATAATCATTGAACAATTTGGTGGTAGTTACAGTGTGTGCATACATGGGGTTTTCATACACTTATCGTTTTCACTCTGAGTATAAATAAGCCAGTGCATACATTTGTAAAAATTAGATGATACTAAAGATACTTTTCATAACATGCTTTTCTAAAATCCTATGAGGCTTCTAAAATAATTAAAACATTATCCATTTTCTAGCACTATCTTCACAAACTATTCCTTTTTAAAAAAAAATCACCAAAGAAAAGAATCAAAGAAGTTTAGTTGACAGTCATCCTAACATTTAAGAAAGACCAGAAGGCATGAAGCTTAATGTACTTGATCCCCCTGAGAAAAAGTGAAATCTTCCATTATTTCAAGACTTCACTGCAAAGTAAAATATGGCCTATTCCTATTCAAAAAGGTTATATATTTAAGAAGTTAAGGTATCTCCAGCTGAAAGGGATAATTTTATAGCCTTGCTTCTAAATTGCACAATTCCTTGTGTTTTAATTCTGCTGTCTCAGATAGTTAATTAACAGAGCCACTGTAGCAGGGGGTTCATCTATAATTGTATTGAGTCACCAATGTCTGAGTCATCTGCTTCTGGTTTGTTTTTAAATCAAACGCGAGATATTTGGCTAACATACCAGCACCATGAGCTAGAAACATAAAGAATAAGTCAACTGTAGCTTTCTTTGATGTGCCCCTACTTTCATTTGAACCTCCTATTTTGCTAACAAAAGTTAGTGCATTATTAATGAAAAAGCTTTTCTTAAACATCTTCATGTTATATGAGCTGCAACACCACATCCTTAACTCCTCCTTTTATATTAGTTGGCCATGAGCCATCAACCATCATCCAGCTACGTCAATGATATGAACTATATCCTTAAAGGTAAACAAAACTGAAAAGATCCTTGATAACAGGAGTTTGTAATCTAATAGGAGCATGGTGACTAAGTAACATACTGAAGAATGCATACAGATATGCCAGAAAACAAATCCATGCTGAGTATAATCAGCTGCAGAGATCCTATCAGATATACAACAAAGGTAGTTTAGACGGATTGAGGGAGCAGTGACACATTTTATTGGGCAACAAGATGTGCTCTGGAAAAGAATACAATGACTTCCAACTGAGAAGGATAACTAATAGAATGAACAACTGAATCAGGATATAAAAAGAGGATAATGGCGCAAATATAACAAGACAGAGATAAATAGGGACACATTCAAAGTCCAGCCCTTTGGTTAAAACAGAAACATCTATGTCAATCAGTTTGATTTAAGCATTCCAGATTATATATCAAATCATCACACTGTACCCCATAAATGTAGACAGTTATGATGTTAGTTAAAAATTACATTAAAAATACACAATATTTGACAAAGATGGCATATCAAATCAAGAAGAATACATTATATGATAAATGATGTTAGGAAAACTAATGACCTTTTAAAGCTGAGCCCTCATCTGACATCCTATACTACATTAAAATAAAAATACTAAAAATGAAAATATAACTACGAATGGCATATCAAAGAAATTAATAAATAAATGCTTCTTTTCTGACTCCAAAAAAAAAAAAATGCCCATAAGTAACTGATTATCCCAGGTTATATCCTTGTACATGTTATTACCTCACATAAACTCATAAAAGTAACTGTTTATCTAAAAAGAAAAAACAGGAATGTCTAATATAGCAGCTATCAAGAAGAAAGGAGATGAGGTGAGCACTTTTGTTTAAGTTCATGACGTGACAATAATTGGATATGGCAGCCAATGACCTATGTGATCTAAAGTCATATTCATTGACAAATAATGACCAGAACCACACACACACACACAAAAGTCTCTAAGGTACTCTGAGCTAATTGGATTATATAAGGAATTTTTGCTTTTCTTGTCACAAAATTAAAGAGAAAGAATAAAACAGGAGCTTGTCTAAAGGAGAGTTGCTAGGACAGGAAAAGAGATGCAACAGTATGTAAGTAGTTAAGGAATAGAAAACTCAGGGAATGGGCCTGATGGTTACAGATACAAAAGAGTGTCATTTCCAAGTTGTGTCTAAGCTTCATAGTAAGAGCAAAACTGCTTGGAAACTTGAAGCAGGCAGAGGATTCAGTTTCAGTAAGAGCAAGCTAGCGACAGAGAATTGGCCAGTAAGACCTTGATGCTGCTGGGAGAATGATGAGTGCCCTGTGTGAGCAGCAGCGGGGGTGCAGGCACTGACCTTTGAAGGGTCACATCATAGCCTGTGCTCATCATGTTCTCTCAACTCAAAAATCCTGACTCAACAAAAAGTTCATTTCCTTCCTTGGCTTCCTCTGTATTTTCAATTTTCCTTCCTTTGAACGAATTCAACTTCTGTACTTTTCATCCCTCAGCATAAACCATTATGTTTTTACAAAGATGTTGACCAATTTACGGTTTTGAAATAAAAACAATACATGGCCAAAAAAAAAAAAAAGGTTTGGTGAACTCCCCAAAGCATAACCTTACAACCTATTTCCCTGTAGCTATCTCCTGAGGCATGAGACACAAAGTTCTGTTGATGAAAGTAGCTTCTTAAAACATGATATGCTGGAAAATCACATTTAGAATAATGTAAGTTCATGTGGACCTGTTAGGATCTATAAAGAATATAAAATACTGAGTGGCTTATATCATGAAGAGAGTCTTTGGTATTACCCCAGTGCAGTGTTCATCACACCAAATGTGTTTTTCAGTCACCTGTGATCTTGTTAAAATGCAGATTATGACCCAGTAGGTCTGGAGTAGGGTCCAAGAATCTGCATTTCTACTATGCTCCCAAGAAATATGCTGCTGAGGAATAAGGAAAGACATATTTCCCATGAAACATCATTGCAGAATGCTTATGTACTACACCAGTAATTAGCTGGGCATTTTTTTTTTTTGCTTCATATATTAACATTTCTGCCTGCACAGATCATAAAATTTCTATTCTATTTTCTCTGAAAATTAAAACATATGATATTATGAAACTTAAAAAAAAATCAGATGCCCATTTTTTTTTCTTCCAGGTACTTAACAGGATCTAAAACCACTGATTTAGCTACAGAAATTTCTTGGCATAAGGGATTAGTTCTAGGACCTCCTGCAAATATCAAAAGCCACAGATATTCAAGTTCTTTGTATAAAATGGCACCATATTTGCATAGAAGCTATGCTGATCCAAATACTTTAAATTATCTCTATATTACTTATAATATCTAATACAATGTAGATATTGGTAGATAGTTGTTCTACTGTATTGTTTAGGGAATAACATAAAGAAAAAGTCTACACATGTACTGAACATGCTTGTTTTTATTTTGTTGTTGTTTAATATTTTTGATTCTTGCTTGAATCCACAGGTTAAATCCATGGATGTAGAATGGTTGTACTTCAAAGTATCAGTGGACAAGTTCATCCATCAAGATTAAGAGTGAATGTTGCTAATTTTATTTTTATTTGTTTAGCATATGTATGTTAGTCTCTAAAAATAAAATAAAAATTACAATAGTTTTTTTTTTTTTTTGAGACAGAGTCTCATTTTGCCCCATTTGGTAGAGTGCCATAGTGTCATAGCTCACAGCAAACTCAAACTCTTGGGCTCAAGCAATTCTTTTGCCTCAGCCTCCAGAGTAGCTGGAATTATAGGTGCCTGCCACCAATGTCCGGCTATTTTTAGAGACGAGGTCTCATTCTGGCTCAGGCTGGTCTCAAACCTGTGAGCTGAGGCAATCCACCTGCCTTGGCCTCCCAGAGTGCTAGGATTAAAGGCATGAGCCACCGCACCCGGCCTACAATAGCTTTTTTTTCTCCCAGGATTAAATTTATTATAGCAGTGATTCAGAATCAAATTTAGTCTGAGATCCCTTAGAAGTGCTTGAAGTTGTTAGGCTATAATGATCCTGAGTAGATAGTCCAAAAGGACTCAGATATTTACACGTCCCCATGTTAAAATATTTTAAGAATTCATATTCTTTAAATATGGTACAAATTTCTCATGTATTATCCAGCAAATATGAAAAATGAATGATGTTATTTAGACAAGCCTGTTTACTTCCTTTTAAAATAAAATTAGAATGTCATCTGTGGAGTTTTGAGCCTCTATGCTAAGTCATTACACATGGCTATTGGTGGAAGCTCAGATATTCTGGATTAGAAATCACTTTCAATATTGATATTCAAAATCTAGTCATGCAGGTTCATTATCCTAGATTGAGCCTCTGACCTTCTGTTCACTTTGTCTGAATGTTCTTTACTTGTACCTCCTTCAAGGCTACATAGATGTCAGCATGGAAGGCTGCCCTATCTAAAATTGCATTCCCTACTGATACTTCTGTTTCATTCTTTGACTTACTTACCTCCTTAGCACATTCCAATATCCAACATACCATATATTTTACTTATTTTTCTTGACTATTATCTATCTCCTCTGTAATTAGCTTTTATTCCTGCTATAACAAATTATCACAAACTTAGTGATTTAGCAATAGAAATGTTCCTATTATCTCAGAGTTCTGCAGATCGAAAGGCTGACACAAGTCTCACTGGGTCAAAAACCAAGGTGTTAGCAGGGTTGTGTACCCTTCTGGATGTTCTAGGGGAGAATCTGTTTCCTTGTCCTTCCAGATGTCCACTTTCCTTGGTGTAATGCTCCCTTCCCCTATCTTCAATCATCAAAGCTGCATCTCTCTGACCCTTCTTCTGTTCTCACATCTCTGCCTAAGCCAGACAAGGAAGAGTCTTTGCTTTTAAGTATCCATGTGATTGATTAGGCCCACCTGCATATCCCAGGGCATGCCCTACATCTCCAGATGTACATTCTTAATCATATATGAAAAATCTTTTTCCATATAAGGTAATATATTAAGAAGTTCCAGGTTAGGCAGTGAGAATCTTTGCAGGGGCCATTCTTCTGCCTTCCAAGGTTTCCATTGGAATGTAAGGCCCATGAGATTGTGGATTTTTGTTTGTTTTGTTCACTGTTGTATCCTTAGCACTTAGAACATCACCTGGGAAACAGTATGTACTCAATAAATATTTTTCCAATGAATGAATAAATGAAAAGTAGATTAATGGTGAATGCATGTTTAACACCAGCTGCTAGGACACAGGACTCTACTAGATGTGTATGAAGAATAAACCACGTGAATACATAAACTTTGTCCTTACTTAAAAAATGAGATCATCTCTTTTTCCACTTCACAGAGAGGTTTAAAGAATCAGTCAATGTGATTTATGTTGAAGTGATTTGAAGGTTCTTAGCTCAAGAAATACAAAATATTAACACTAGACAGCACCTATTAAGTTGATCCTAGTATCCTTACCTAAAAATGTAAATCTCTTCGTGCCCCAAAGATCTGCAATTGCTGTCATAGGTCTACTCCTCAAACTTTCAGAAACCCCTTCCAAGATGCTAAAGGAGATATTTGGAGAAATTCTCAAGCACGGCTGTACCCTTTTTGGGTTTTTCTCCTGCCAACAGACCATTTCCAAGGGCCATGGCCCAGACTAAGCATCACAAGCTTGGACCATCTAAGGAGATGATGGGATAACAGAAAATTGGGGGGAGTCTTCAGAACTCAGTCTAATCCAGGTTCTGTAATCAGTTTGGGTGTGTACATTAATTTCTCTAAGCTTCCTTACTTCCTAAAGTTCATCATTCTTATCCACACGTGTTATTATAAGAAAAAGATGTTGACAAATACTATAATGATACAGAAATAAGACATCACCAGCCTGTTTTGCTTTTTTTTTTTTTTTAAATTTCCTTAGGACAGGACTAGGACATGATTTGCCCAATGTATTATCTCCTATAATGCAAGTTTATAGCCACTATCATAGTAAAGGTAATAGCATGCCTGCAAATACTTACAGAATTGTTTTGGTAATTTTTCAAAGCATAGTAGTTAGAATTTTCATCACTTACGTTTATAAGATTTCTGCAAAGAAATAAGAACCTCTGATTTTACTGGCAAAATTTATCAATTTTTTAAAACTCAGAACTAGAACTCACATGCTTATATTTATTAGAAGAATGAAAATCTAAAGATGTAAGATGAACTCTTCCACTGTTTTAAAAAAATCCATGATGCCAAGATTAGAAAACATTTTGGAAATCTTGGCATGTTTTTCCTCCAAGACTGATGTACTCCAGAGTATACCAAGTAATAATAAATATTAATATATATGTGGTTTGCTTCTCTTGGTCCATAATTATATATGGATGTTTGAAAACATTCAAATATTTGGTCACAATCAAGCTATTCGTCAGTGAACAGATATATGTGTGATAATGAAAGCTTAACTAGTAAAATTGTTAATACGATGCAGTGACTATCAAAATGTGGTTTCCAAGCCAGCAGCATCAGCATCACCTAGGGACTTATTAAAAGCATAAAACTATGGTGTCTACTGCAAACCTACATAATTGGAAACTTTGGCTAAGGGGCCAGTAGTGTGTGTTTTCCTGGCCTTTCCAGGGCCATGCTCACTAGTGAATGCACTTTTATTTTCTTACACTAAAATGCCATCCCTTGCTTCTTGCCTGATGGTACAACAATTATGGAAAAGCACAATTATTTATTAAAAGATAAAAATCTGAGTTAGCAGTTAGGGATACCTTGCATCTGAAAATCCTGTGGGCAGATTTTGAAAACTAGATATTTAAATCAACTGAAAATGTGCTAGCACCTCCCCTGCAACCTAATTTTAAAAGTTTTATTTATTTTCCAACAGTTTGTATAAATAACCCATGCAAAATGAGCATTCCTTGTAATATTCAGAAATGCTTTTCACATATTAATTGAAATCTCTTTTATTTTAATGGAATTCTTCTCCTCCTCTCTCTCTCATTTTAGATACATTATCCAGAGATCGATTCTCTCTCTCAGCAGGAATTTTGTTGGAAACACAATAAAGCAGAACCAAACAAATAAGTAAGCAAATAATATTGTCATATGATAAACAATATTTTAAAAATTCCAGCGTCTTAGATATGGATATTTCTTCTGAGTTAAATAAGCATAAAAGAAATATATAGTATATTTTAGTAACTTGAAATACCATTTTATATGCATGATAATTGTTATAATAAAGATGAAGCCAAAGTACCAAGAGAGAGCTCCAAGGATGTGCTGTCTAAGTCTTCCTGGAGAACAAGGGACAGTGTCCTAGAAGAAGTACTGTTTCAGCGTGATGATACTCACTTCACTAGTGAATGCACTTTTGGTCTTGGCAGGTAAGTTTCCAGGGTACAGAATGGGATTGAGGACTGTTTCCAGAAGAGCAAAATAGTATGTACCCAGAAGCACCCCATCACCAATGGGCCAGGGAGGGAAAACCTGCAGGTCAGGGAGTTTCACCATGCAGGACTTCTTAAGAAGTTGGGTTATCTGTAGGCAATGGAGAACCAACAAGATTGTAGGCCGTGGATTAACATATCATAATCTCTTGTTAGGACGATGGGCTCTGGCCCATAAATTGAATCATACAAAGATCCTTGTCAAGAAATTCTGGCAATTTCTAGTTTCATAAAAGGTAAGGCCAAAGCAATGGTGGCATTGACAAAGTCTGGAATTGAGAGACGTTTGGGTCCACTTTTAATGTGATGGCCAAGGGAAAAAATGGGAAACAAAGTGGAGTCTTGGACTTCTTATTATTTCTTAATATTGGATATGGATATTAAAGACAAATTGGGGCTTTTGTGTTTAGATGCAAGGGTGCCTCTATCATGATTTGAAAAATGATAGGAATAGGTAGAAAGGTGTTCCTCGGACGCAGAGCAGGTGTGGATATATTCCTTAACCCGCATTTCTCAAAGTGGAGGTCCATGAACTTTTAAAGCAATGTAGTCATGGGAGACCTTAAAAACCATACAGTCACTGGATCCTGTCTCCAGAAAGTCCAGTGTCACTGGCATAGGAGACCAGCCTAGCCATCAGATTTTTAAAAGTTCCTCAGCTGATTTAAAGAGTAAGAACTACTGTTTGAAAATATAAATAAAAGACCTTTTCAATTTTATAGTATAACTTTAAATTTCATTTTGTTGATTTGCTCAATAATGTGTTTTGATTCTAATGAAATCCAAAGGGTTATATATTTTCCTCCTAGGGAAGAGGCAAGGACAAATGAGATAGTACGTGTGAATGTACATCCAGCTGATATTTATTTGGGTCCTATTTTCAGCACCACCATTTCAAAATGTCCCTATAGGGAGTAAATGCTTACCTAAATCCCTGGGACAATACACCAAAGTGGCATAATTTCTTCTCTTTTACCTTTAACATGTGTGCTATACAGTTGACAGAAACACTATCTGCCATAACTTATAATAACCATATCCTTTTTATTGACATAAGCAATGTATCTTTAAAAGGCTTCAGAAGGGCTGTCAATGCAAAGGTTCTCCAAATACCTGAACAACATCAGCCCATGTGACTTGTTGACATAGTAAAATAATAGAACACTTTTTTGGCTGGGCCGGACTGAAGATTTTGATCTCTTCCCAGCTTTAAAGAATAGTTAGTGACTGGATTTTGGCAGCAGGAAAGTCAGGACAGATGTGTAGCCAACATGCTTTGAAATAATTACGGTGTCTAAAACAAGAAATAGAAATATGTTTTATGACCCAGATGTAAATATAATTTTAAAAATCATGAAGAGAAAGAAGTCATAGATTACAAAGAAGATAAAAACGGTGGGAGTCAAAAGAATAAAATATAATAAAAAAGAGGAAATATCAAAATAAAGGGCTGAGGGGATTGTATTTTGAAATAATGAACATACCAGAAAAAAGAGGAGATCATGGATGTGGTAATTTTATGCAGAAATATGGAGTATATCAAATACACATACCGTTCTATCTGCCATGTGTGATTAGAAATAGTAGTTTTAGCTACTTTTAAATATTTATAACATGATTTTTGGAACGACCCATATATCACTCCAGGGAAGGTTCCTTAGCTTTATGCATTTACAATATTTAACTCCTCCTATTTTCCCCAATCTCTTGGATTTATACTTTTGTGGTACATTTCTTTTTTTAATTTTTTTTTTATTAAATCACAGTTGTGTACATTAATGCAATCACAGGGGTACAATGTGGTGTTTTCATATACAATTTGAAATACTGTCATCAAACTGGTTAACGCAGCCTTCATGTCATTTTCTTAGTTATTAAGACATTCATACTCTGCTTTTAGTGGTACATTCCTAAGGCCTTTATTCAACCGGCCCTTACAAGACCTTTTTAAAACTTTCTTTTCTCTTTGAAATAAGATTTACTCTACACTTTCAGCAATGCTTGACATTATGGGAAAACACAGATAATCTGTATTTCTGTATTCTTTGTGAACGAGCTAAATCGAATGTTTATCATCATAAATTTGGTACAACTTACCTGACAACCTCAGTTTTAAAGATAACATGGCTTCACATATTATGGCAAATATACACTTGGTGTATAAACCTATAAACCATTTGGTAAGCTACAAAAAGACTCACCCTAGATTTAAGCAGGTTTATCTGAAGTTTACAGAAAATGTAATGTAGTTTACTGAATGACTAAATACATACATATGGGTATGTGTCTGTGTGCGAGCACAAGTTTTACTGAATGGTTAATACAAAAGCTATGCTAGGACGTGAGGATAAACACTATCTTGGCTGTAATAAACCATTTAATCCAAAGAATAAGGTTCCAACAACCAAACTAGAGCAAAGGGCACAGGCAGAGATGAAACTTCCACAAGACAAGCTTTGACAGTTCTGAGGAAGCTCAGCCTGCCTGGCTATAATCTACATATGTATGAGCAGACAGTTTACATTTCAGACAGAAGCTTCCAATTATTAATTAGAAAAAGAGTTCACATATGGAATGGCACCTAATTGTCTACTGAGTAGGCCAAAGTAACGCACGTATTGAAAAGACCATGTCCTCCGAAATAAATTATTCATGCTTCCTAAATTTTCTCGTTTGGTAATTTGAAAACATTAATGGATTTGGCCATCTTTAATCAGGTTGCTGACAATTCTTGTTCTTGATTCCTCAAGGCTAGTTGACGTTTACATGCCTTGATGTTAATTTCTCTGACTAGCTATGGTTTCCTAAAAGTAAAATAGCCTCAGAAGTTTCATAATTACGAAGAAAATTTTAGGATCTTAGGTAAAACTTTATAGAGATTTTATTTAAATTTTATTTGAGATTTTTCTTTAGTTTTGACAACTATCACTTATACATGTAATGATTCAGTAAATAGGTGGTCTTCGATGTCTCTGACATGATAAAAGAAAACTTCCAACATTATGATTTTAATATTTTATTTGACAATGCAAGACTATAAGATTACTGTAAAATGAAGAAAAATAAACATGCTCCTTCTTTGTCAAAAATAGGAGTACTTAGTTTGCCCTTTGGCTATGATACTCACCTACTTATTTTTCAGCGTTGCTTTCACCAAAAACCACATAGTCAATAATTTCTATTACAGGTAAATGATCCCTAGTGAAAATGAGAATAGAGTGTGCAAAATGGGGTTAGACCATCCCAATTCTCTTGTATTTTCCTAATGTTGAAATAAAATCTAAGCTAAAAGGTAATTATAATAGGCCTTGTTAGTTGGTGGGAAGGTTTCATAGAGGAAACCAAGTTGCCTTCTAGGATATTTTGCAGAACAATTCTGCAGCTCTAAAATTCACTTAGCACTTAAAACTGGCATGAAGAGTAGTGCTGAATCACTACGGGAGGAACCAAGGACTGTAAAGAGTTCACTGGCGTTAGCCTCTGCTGTGAGAAAGCACACAGAGGATTTATGAGGACAGGGAGGCCTCTGGGATGAGCCCAGATCACTTGAGCTCCAGGGCTGCACAGTATTCCCAACAGTTCTGGGGACTTTTCAACTCGGATAACCACAGATTTCACAGACCTTGCTTCTCTAAATGGAGTATATGACTTCACCCCCAGGCCCTCTACCCTCCCTGGGCCCAAGCTCAGTGAATGGCCAACTAGTTGTCCAAGGCATCTACCTCTCCCTCAATCTCATACTTAATGAATCACAACTTCCCACTGCATCTATTTCCTAAGTAGCTATTTCCTACATCTTTTCACCTCACTCCATCTCTGCTTTGCTGTTATCAGAATTATTTCTGCAGTATCCCCCCTGGTCTCCCTTCCTCCAACTTTGTCCTTCCCCTTTCTAGCCTCTAAGTGCAGTCAAATCCTGCCACCTCAAAGGCTTCCCCGTTCACTGGAATAATCCCTTAACACTATCCCTTAGCTAGTGTTTCCTGGATTCTTTGCAGCTTCATCTGCTATCCTTATTCAGACCCTGCGCACGCTCTCTGCCCCTCAACCCTACCATAGGGAACCAAGTTCAGTAACGAGGTGGTGTCAAGAATGCTTTATCTTTGACCAATGCCTATGTTCTTCTCTCTGCCTGCTCTGTCCATCATCTGGCTAATTCATATTCATCCTGTAGGCTTCATGCCTTTACTGTAACCTTCCTGACCACCCTCATCCACATGCCCCCATGTGTCCAGGACAGCTGCTCACGGAGAGCATACTATATGCTGCCTCATCTGGAAAGTGAGTACACTTCACCGTAATTGCCAATTTACTTAATTTAGTTTAACTATGGGACCCCTGGGTTCATCAGAATCACGGCTTCCTCACTTGCACAATCACAGCCCATGAGAGCAAGAAGCCCATGGTAGGTGCTCCACAAATACACGCTAAATAGATGAATCTGAATGCAGTTATGGGCAAAGGCTGCAGAGTTCAGATTTCTGTTTATGCCCTAATCTAGCTGGTCAAAGTACACAGGAAACAGCACATGATAATTAACTATCAGCTTATTACAAGGACCTCCCTGCTCTATTCAGCCCCTCCCTCTCCCCGTGCCCCCCAAATCCCAGTCACTAGTTGGATTTAAATGTATTGACTGTACTTCTCTCAGGCTGGGTAAGAACTGTAGCAACTGCCATTGTATTTAAGAAGAGAATTAAATTACTAATATCGGTCTACCCATTTCTCCAAGAAAATGAAATTATTGCTCTACAGAATTAAAACACCATTTCCTTGAACTTGATGTAGAAGCCAATTTTCTTTTGTGCTTCCTGCCTCAAAAAAGAATATATGTCTAGACAGAATATTAGGGAAGTTTTTCCATGAGATATCCTTTTCTTCTAGAACAAACTCCCTTATTCCTATAAAATTACATAAGTAGCGCAACTGTGCCTCTCTGCTTACTTCTAAATTAGAAAAAAAGAAGAAAGAAAACAATAAAACTAGGTGAAAAAAAAATGTCTGATCTGTATTTCCTAATATAAAATTCTCCTAACATGCACATACAAACTATGAATTTCTAAACCATCCCCCAAAGTTCTAAATATTGTCAAATTCATTTCAAGAAGGGTATTCTTTTTTTCCGTGGGGCTCAGACCCTAGCACACATCAGAACTTCCTGGGGGTCTTTTAAAAACTCAGTTTGCTGGGCCCAGAGCTTCAGACTCATGTGGCCTGAGATGCCACCAGAGAATCTGCATTTCTAACCAGTTCCCAGGTGAGACTGCTGCTGCTGGTCACCTGAGATGTAACTTCTCTGTGCAGCTTATGGTGGAGAAGCACATTTTGTTTCTGTGCTATTTAATCAGCATCTTGACATGTACATCCCACCTCCTCTCCTTTTTATTTTTAATCACTGGCGCATAACTCAGTATTACTGCCTATGTATGGAAAGCACGTATTCCACACTGAAACTTAACAGCACTGGGTACAGCATTTCCTCAAGAAGATATTAAAGAAGAGACAGAGGTCTATTTCTGCAAGTTTAAAAAAAATTAAATGAAAAAAACAACCAAAAATTGCTCTAAGGAGATTTTGCTTTCAACAGCAAACATGTTTTGCCTCAGTCGTGATTTCTTTGTTCAGGAGCCAAGCTGGCAATTAAGCTGGCAAAGGAGTGGGAGCCATTTGTTTAATATGATGATAGTGTAGCCCTTTGTAAATCCCGGAACAATGAGGACCCACACGTAAGCCCATTTGAAGTTCTAGTTCCTTCTTTCCCCTTGTTCTTCATTGTGAATTCTAACAGCCACAAAGGAAGGGCAAGATTTTTCAAGGCTGTCACATCCTTCTTCTTTTAAACTATGTGTAGCCTTAGTGTATAGGACCAATCTTAAGCCACCTTCTTTACATGCTTTACACAATTGATTATTAAGTCCACTAACAAATTGGGGGTTTGGAAATCTCTTGCTCCAGGTTTTCCATTAACTTCCATGTTTCCCTGTCATTCGCCCTGTGCTGAGAAGAGCAAGTTGAAAATCTGGTCTTACTGGACTTAGGTGATATCTCAAAGTAGTTTTGATTTGCATTTCTATGATTATTAAGATGGTGAGCATTTTTCATATATCTGTAGGCCATGTACCTTTCTTGTTTAGAGAAATTTCTTTTCAAGTCTCTTGCCCAGCCTGAGATGGGATCATTTGATCTTTTCTTGCTAATATATTTGAGTTCTCTATGGATTCTGGTTATTAAACCTTTGTCAGAGACATAACCTGCAAATATCTTCTCCCATTCTGAGGGCTGTCTGCTTGCTTTACTTA